>NC_047033.1:20131493-20431493 GCF_902652985.1 Pecten maximus | reverse complement strand
CCGGAGAGCAGCGAACAGCTTATTTAATGTTATAATAATATCTACCAACAGAGCTGTGCCGGAAATTAGTGATTGAAATCCAGAACATTTTAATTTTGAAAACTCTAATTTAATTGTAATTACAATTACGGGTCAAATTTAAGTAACAAAGTGCTCTAACTTTACTATAAATATAGGTTAAAATTAAGTAACTATGAACTCTAACTTTATTATAATGGTAGGCCAAATTTGAGTAACAGTGAACTCTAACTTTAATAATAGGTCACATTTAAGTAACAGTGAACTCTAACTTTAATAATAGGTCACATTTAAGTAACAGTGAACTCTAACTTTAATAATAGGTCACATTTAAGTAATAGTGAACTCTAACTTTACTATAAATATAGGTCAACTTAAGTAACAATGAACTCTAACTTTATTATAATGGTAGGTCAATTTTTAGTAACAATGAACTTTAACTTTATTATAATGGTAGCTCAACTGAAGTAATAATGAACTTTAAGTTTACTATAAATATAGGTCAACTTAAGTAATTCTAACTTGATTATAATCAATCTAAGTAACAAATAACTTACTTCATTATAGCAGACCCGTGTACGTTCGCAGTTCCGATTTAAGCGTAGCGTTTCCGTAGCATTACCCTACCATTTCCGTAGCATTACCGTAGCATAACCGTACCATTTCCGTAGCACTTCCGTAGCATTACCGTACTATTTCCGTACCATTTCCGTACCGTTTGCGTCCACTTACCGTAGCATTACCGTAGCATTTGCGTTTACCTATTTTCACTCACAGACCGTCTCATAACCGTTCGGTAGAAAATTTTACGGAATGTATTTTTTATCGAAACGAAATTTAGTTTAATATACTTACCGAACGTCAAAAAAGAAATGAAGCGACAGCAAATAATTTTATAAGGAGGTGAGAATTACATAGATACGGTTATAAATCTGTCTGCATCTTTGTATAGAAAAAATAACACTCTCACAAAAAACAAGTCAAGTCACATCACAGTGTATAATCGATTTGTACTACTGGCTGCGAAATTTGAGTTTGTACGCGTATATACGTAGCTGTGAGTTATGAAGCGGTGAAACGATCAAATGGCGCTCATTCTGCGTTGGACACAGGCAAGTTCAACACTTATTCATATGTCTTTTTGTGTACCAATTTTTAAAAAGCTAACCATAGTGTAAAGATAGATAATGTATGCATCAAGTTATATATTTCACGTAAAATATCTCTTCTGATCCGAAAAAACTCATAGCCAAAAACCACCAACACCAGGGAAGAGATCATATTAATAAAAGAACGAATGGTTTTAGACATCCATAAACATCGGAATCCGTTCCGTAATTATGTTCAGATATATATAGCAAAAATGTGCATGCATGATTGTGACTGAAATATGAATAATACGAGATCAATTACATGCTCATGCGACAGAAAATTGTACGATCAGGTTTGTGTACGATCAGCTGTTGAAATATTGAGAGTTTTTGTACGATCAGCTGCTGAAATGACGAGTTATTTTTGTACGATCAGTTGATATTATTTAGAATTAATTTAGTGTATTTGCCCTCTTTGCAGACATCACACTTGACATTCAAGAACTGATGGCAGCCACATGTGCATGTTATTATTGTGCGGACAAATTCAATATTTTTGCAGAAACAATTGACGACGCCATTATTAACCACAGTAACTCTATACTAAAAGTGAAAATCTTTCATAACCACGGACACAAGCTTATTGAGAACACAAAAAACTACAACATCATCCCTGCAGATTTGGAAGACAAAATTATTGTCCCAAACAATGATACATTAACAGTAAAAATTTCTAGGCGCCCTTCAACTTTATCTCCTTGGCAAACGCTGAAAAAATTTAGATGGCAGTCGACCCCTAAGAAATTAGACTTCGAAACTGCAAAAGAATTGGTAGAGGATCAAACCGATGTTCAAGAAAGTGATGATTTAGACCAAACGTTACACAATTCCTTTGCCAACATATCTATCGATGAGGCGTCGAAGGAAGAAACGCCTAATGACGTACACTTTGTGGAAGAAACCGCGACATCGTTCGAATCGGTTTTCTCCGAAAAATCTCAAGTGTTTGAAAATGAACCTTTAACAGTTCTTACTGAAATGCTACCGTATGTTATTGATACTCTGAAAATCTCTGGACATTTAGAAACATACATTAAGTTCAATAAACTAATAGTAGAACAAAAACTACCAATGAGAAATATTGCATACTTGTTATTCCAGGACGTTGTTCAGTGGTACTCTTTGGAAGACACCCGTTTGATGAGATACTCGCCAGCCGTTAAGCAGTTTTGGAGAATTGGCCTAAAACTTTTTAAAGGGAAATGTTTGAGTTTTATGTCGGGTTTGAAAAATTAGGGACAAGAAATAGATACATTAACTACCATTGACCCAGGTCTTTCAGAGATTAATTTCGCCGTTCCAAACCGAAATTATCTTGAAGGTACGGATGTATCAAAGGAACTGTCAAATGTCAAGCATTGAATTATTCATGAAATGATAAAAGTAGTGCATATGATGGATCGCTGATGCAAACATACAAAGTGTGTTTTGATGGTAAGAAGGTGAACACCGGCATTGACAGTGGTGATATGGGAGATATCAATTAGTGGGGATACGAAGATCCTCCGACATTATCACAAAGACAAACGGCTCTAAATGATGACCTGAAACTTGTTCAAGTATTTGAGACCATCGTTTTATCATGTGAATGTAGGGAATTGTCTAGTTTAACAGATTCACCGGAGGATATAAAAGAAAATATCGTCACAAATGCTCAAAAGGTTATTACAACTCTTAGCCATCGGTTGAAAGAACTAAGACCTATCAAAACTAAAAAAGTTATATCCTTGGAAAAGCTGAAAAAAATGTGTATCAATGACACAACAAAGAATAAGTATTCATTTGCAATAAGTGCTGTCAAAACATACATATACCGGCTGGAATCCTGTTTTGCACGAACACTGAACCTTATTGACAATTTGGGACGCATAGTTGCCATTCTACATAATGTTTCTTCACTATATTGCTCCGGCAGGGTGTGTGACCTAGGAAGTCAAAGCAACTATCAGTGTTTATCGGGAATAAACAAACCAAATATCACAAAAATGGAGTTGAAATCGGCCGACACATCCAAAATTCACCAACGAACAGATACTTGGTTCATTCGCACGTGTGACTGGGAGTACATGTTTTGATGCTCTTGGATTAGGTGGTCTAAAGAAACAGAAGCAGCATTTTGAATATGTGTTCAAATATGTGCCAAAGCCGTCTCCTTCTCCAGAAGTCGCCAGCTTCATGAAACATGGATCTGACAACGAAATAAATGCCATCGCAACACTAGTGTCAAAAGTCATGCCTGTGTATTTGCCAAAATGTTCATATGTAGAGGAAGGGTGCCGTTGTGTATTTGAAGATGAGGAGTTGCTTCTACTTGTCAGTCCTGATGGTACAGTGTAGCATCAGAAATACAAACGATGAAACATTGGAACCTGCATTGGAAAGTCAGTTTGCCGTAGAAATCAAATGTCCTTGTCCTGGAAACTTGTACAAACCCCGCGTATATTATGAAATACCATACTATTATGTACCCCAAATACTTTGCGAGATGGCAGTACAGGACAACGCACCTATCATTTTCATATGTTATAGTTCTGACACAACCGTGGTAATGGAAGCTGAATTTGATGATGATCTTTGGAGGGTAATTACGTCCAAGATTGCTGAATTATACATTGGAAGTGATTGCCAAAGCCCAAACAAACAACAACCAGATATCAAGGAGTTGGAGAATCAGTTGAAGGCGTACGCCAAAAATAAAGTTCGCTTTATAGCGGAAGTTCCTTCTGTGGTGGCAAACGAATGCAACCATGATCATGTCACGAGCGATACAGCTACACTCAATATTCACTCCAACAAAAACAATTTCAGAGATAGTGTGGCACCTTCTGAACTTCAAAGGATCTTATTCGACGTCAAAGAAGTGTTGAATGACGCTTTCAACATATCTAGAAATTTGGCAAGTGAGGTGGTGGCCTACCTGATAGCTGACCTTGACAGAATACATGTACCAGAACGGCAACACGCAGTTCCTATAGCATATGCTATGAAAGGCTATAGTATGACTTCAGAAACTGCGAGACTAATGTTACATGATGTCCTTCAGAAATGCTACGAGGGTGGACTATATGTACCAGTTGTATCATTCGATGGTCAATGGTATAAACTTGCTGTAAGGTCAAGCTCAGATGATCCCCTGACACTATTGCAATTAATGAAGGATGTCTTCAAAAAGTCAAAGAACACAAAGAAATCTGATATTATGAAACTAATAAAAGACACAAATGTTGTAAAAGCGGGATCACAAGCAGAAGTCTTCGATGCCTTGGAACACAGTGTAAACCTTTCAGAAAAGAACCAATTCGTCGGACCTATTCTTGTGGGAAAGGTGCATTGCTTTCAAAATGTATTTGTAACATCTAATGTGGTTTTAAAGATGTTACAAACTAGTAATTCGAAGGATGAACAACAAAGGGATGATAATACAGTATCGGAAGATCAAAATCTCGACAGTCGTGGAGGTTTCAACATTCTTGATGAGATACCGCCCCATGCCATTGATGATTATACTAGAAACAATTTAGACTGCATTATCTCGGCACCAACGGAAGTTACGAAGTCGAATTATGTAGATCTCACAGGCCTGGCCAGACTCTTCGACGAACCAAGTACTGATAGTAGTGACCTCGTGAGTGCAGACATACACGTAGATGCCCATGTTGATGAAATTCCTCATTATGAAAGCACCGAAAAGGCTGGTTTGAATGATCTTGAAATAGGTCAAATGCTATCTAACCTTCAGTCCACAGGAAGAGTGAAGTGGAAAGAACTCAATCTTTCAGATTTCAAAATAGTTCTGTCCTCTAAAGCATCTATCGATAGATCATTTCTCAAAACGGAGATATTAATTTGCCTGCGGTCTGTTTCAGATTTATTGAATGAGCAACGTTTGAAATTTGGAGTTTCTTGGAAAAAAGAAAAATTATCAGATTTCCTGTTCAATATTATATTGGACACCTCAAGAGTTCCAAGGAGTAGTGTTAAATCAAGGCGACGACTTCACTCGCTAAAACAACTATGCTCAATTACAGTAGCTCGTTTCTGAAAAGACATTATGAATGTGGTACACGCGGAATTTACGTATCCAACAGAGGAATCCAGATGGAGGCAAACTATGAATTTTTCAAACCCAACGTATATCGAAGAAGTAAACATGAATGTTGAGTGGTATTCTAAACCTGAATTTGTTCAAAGCAGGAATATTCACTTGTTCAGCTTACTGGATTGCCACCATTTATTGACAAATGCTAGGAGTAAGTGTTGCAGTACAGGTATGATACCGACCGGTATTAAGAAAGAGGCGTGGCTTAAAGTGGCTTTGGGAAGTTCGACAAACGGAACAGGTCTCAACAGAGCATTGGTTGAAGACTTACATTGTAGTAGACCGTCAAAGTAATGCGTATGCTCAGAAAACGTTCTCGGTTCCTGTCGAGGAGGAAATGCGGAAAAACGGCCACAGGAACGAGGCAGAATTTTGTAATCTTATAAGAAATTGGTATGAAGCCGAGGACGAGCCCGGGATAGACTGTGTCGAACGTTGTCGGAGAAGATTGTCATTTCGCACCTGGCTTCTTAGCCATATAACTATTGGGAAATTCCCACCGCCAGGAACACACATTAGCGGTATATCCCTAGTGATGTTTGAAGGACTAATGACAAATTTGGAACGAAGAATACAACTTTTCCCACACGTGAAAAAGGGAAAATTTAATGTAAGAGCATGTGGTAGTCTTGAAAATGAAAATTTCTTTGGAGAGTTTCAAGATCTGGACCCCAGCGGAAGTGGAATTCTCCGACCACGGGATATCCCTGCTGCCGTTGGTACTGCATGTGAACTTACGCAAGCAAGATTTGATCCAGACAGGTAAATGCAAATATACATAATGTATGCTAAGTTTATTAAGACACACTCGACCCCGTGTATATAATTTCAACACATTTCTGTCAGTGTAAATTTACTCACATCAATCTGTATTTCGTTCTTATTTCAGACCCTTTTTTATGAACACGAGCCGCGCCAAAGTATACCAAACGCATGCTCTTGAACTGAAAATCGACTCCACAGAAACCCCTTTGCACATCATACCTGATCCTATCTCCAGTATTCAACCAAGGTAAATCAATTGCACATTATATTGATTTACAATTTGTAAACATGTACATTGAGTTTTCAAAGGCGAATTACAAAGATGCTAGAATGCATGTTTAAATCTGAGTCGTATACCAAAAATTAATCCATACAGTGGTTCGAGGTCTCCCACAATGCAACGCATCATGGACTGGTTCCGGTGTAGAACATTACTTTGCTCACACCAGTCGCTTCGAGAACAATGTAAACAACGTATGTAATGGGACCGGAACCAGTCCTCGTGCATTGCATTGTGGGTAACCGTGAAATCGACTATGTAGCGTCGAACAGCGAGTTTTTTTTTAACAGAGAAGATTTGTTTGTTTGAATGTTAGAGGTAAACTCAGTATTATACCTTGACATATGTCATAACTTATCCTTTTTTTTTTTACAGAAACCAAGTTTTTGACATTGAAGAGCGACGACAAAGGAAGAGACCAAAACGCAAGTCTGAAACATAAGTAAACCAGCTATGTCCAGTAAAGGAGAAAGACCAGTGCGTCAACATCATAGGTGTGAGGTATCAAAAATATTACCACACATTCGTATGGGTTTGCTGCCGATGGACATTGATTAACGTCAAAAATCTGAATAAAACATCAATCAATAAAATGTGTACCACATATACGGCAGTATTAGTTACACCGTGTGTAGGTGACCTAATATGGTATATACACAGTCAGTCAATTTTATAGTCAAATACACGAATGTATCGAATGTAACGAATATATCTTACCAACTGCCTGTATTTGTACTTTTTCTTTTAAATATACAAGTAGTAGGCTTACATACAACATTTGACCCTTCTAAGCATGAATTTATGATGCTTAATTCTTTTAAAACATTTTTTCGTGGTCTCGAAATATTTCACTTACCAAGGACAAGTGCAACAAAACGATTAGGCCATGTTTGACACATAGAACGTCCAGGGCATTCACACTTAGAAAAGCCGTGTATACATGGTCAACACGTGACGTAATTAATGACGTTACAAGAAATCTGCAGGAGGTAAGATATAATATCATGTACAGTGACTAATGACTGACAATTGGTTTGAAAATTACCAGTCCTCTTGAAGTACAAGGCTAAAGAACACTGAGTACAATGATTGATACACATTGCGGAAAATAATGTTAATTACTGCTGATATTTAAAAATATATATTTAAGGTCCAAACTCTTGATTAATTCATATATGTTCAGTATCAACAAAAAATAACTGATATACCAGTACTACATGTAGTATTGGTTTCGCACGAAGAAAGTTTCTATATTACGAATTACCACGAGTCAAAATTCAACCTTTTGTTACCTTGGTTGTCGAGCAAATATCATAGTTACTGATGGTGTTTGTTAATTCATCATGTTAAATTTCATGAAACATGATTCATACAATACCAAATAAAACTACAGTGTGAAACCGTTTCAGATCAATGGTCGATCTACACGTACATTTCCTCTTACGGCGTTTTGAATAATGAGCAAGGTGTTTCATAAACAGGGTTTAACATGTATTAAGACAAGTAAGTCTGAAAACAAAGTTTTTTAATTGTTCATTTGCATACATTGGAATCAAATTAAAAAATCTGTTCTGAAAGGACCCTTTCCGAAGAGAACAAAATCGGCATGCATCGAAACATTAATCACCAAAACAATGACTAAGCATTATAAACTCGAACCGCGAACAAATCTAGTGATTTCACAATGAGTACATTTACAAGTTCATGGTTCTGCAATTGAAAGTTAAACGCCTTTACTGGGATATCGCACTGAAAAGCAACATAAGAAAAATCAAATGAAAATATAAATCAAATGATTATGTACTTGGTTTGTCACCATCGGAGAGTTCTTCATCAGCAAATAATAAAAAAAACACAAAAAAAATTATCAACACATCAGTAAAATGATTAATGAAGGACACCTGAAAATTTTTTTGAGTGATAAGCCAAACTCGAGCGCCATCTGTAAATTTTCCCACAACTTTTGCAGATGCCTGTTCTCTGCTCGTGCACAACCTGTTGGTGTTCTTTTAAGTTTTTTGAACTAGAAAATTCAGTGGAACAGACTGGGCAGTGATATTTCTCTCTTTCTTCAGTACTACCACACACCTTTACATGATTAATTAAGCTGCTTTTGAACCTGAAAGTTGCCTTGCATTTGGGACAACTTTCTTCTAGTGCCTTATCGTGCGACGCAAGGTGCCCTCTATAGTTCTAAAGACTATTGTAGCCTTTTTTTCGCAAACCCCGCAAGTAAAGCGAAACTGCTGTTTGTGGTCTCGATTGACATGTTGTCGGAGACCTTCACTCGTTTTAAATTGCTTTCCACATTCAGAGCAAAGATGGTCCTTTGACGCAGTAGATGATTTAGGAGGCTCAGGCTGAGCAGATGTACTGGTGTGAGTACGTTCATGGCGCTTTATGTTGTACCTTCGCTTACTTGTATAGTTACAATACTTGCAACTTAGCTCTGTTTCTATCGTCTCCTCATGAAAACTTCTACCTCAAAAGAGTCATCCATTCTACAAGAAATGAAAATGTTTAAGCTTACTGCTGCTCACAACTGGTTGTACACACAACTCACAGCTAGGATTACAAAACATATTCCCATGTACACATAAACCGGACAGCTGACCGTACAGTTTGCAAATGAACCCACGGGGAAAGAAAGTTATACAATTTCCAATATATAATAGGTCAGCTTTATATAGAACCTAGAATATGTCTACTAATAACTGCAAATGTTACATATATATCCAAACTTCCAATTGATTCGTTAGTTTTAACATAGAATGAAGATTTTCGATTGATGACATTGATTTTACCAGTGAGCATAGCTACTTTCGCTTTCAAAAAAAGTGTTGATATGTCGTTTGTTCTAAACATACATTAAGATTGAACATAAACGAAGATGGTAAGTTCTCTAGTGCACCACATGTCAGCATGCATTGCTGGAAATACGTATTGAAATTGTAGAATTTACCTTCTAAACTACCAGCCCTGCTCCCGCCGTGTTCAAAATGTACCGCTTCGCAACTCGCAGCTACACGTACAAAACTCAAATTTCACAGCTAGTAGTACAAATCGATTATACACTGTGATAATAAGACTGCAAATGTGTCATTTGAATAGATGTATCCACTTATTCAGCTTGCATTCAATTTAAAAGGGACATCACGGTAAAAACGTTGCAATTTTCACTGAATGTACGCGTTTTGTTCCTTTCCAGTTATGTTTCTGTGCTGTTCCAATGTTCACAGTCAATCCCTATGTCCAGCATGACCACTCGATTTAGTTGGGAATCCCCCTCTAAATTTAGCGCGGAAATTATCTTTAAATCATTACGTGACTGTTTTGAAATCGTGGCAGCACAAACACACGATACTTTACAATCGATATATATATTCCATCTGGGTTAGTTGGATAACGATATTATACAGTGGTTTAAATGTTAAATAACACGTTCTGTATATATTACGGCACACATATTTACGTGTAAATAAGTGTAAACATTGTTCATATAGTATAGTGACAGTAGCGATGTACTGGTACAGACTGTACAAATATTACCGAGTTTGTGGAACTATTACAGAGTTTGTGGAAATCTTATCGAGTTTGTGGAAATCATACCGAGTTTGTGTAAATATTACCGAGATTGTCATGACCTACTATCAAACAATCAAGCAGAATACGAGCGGCGTCCGTATTACTGCTGTTTTCATGTTTGAACTGTTACAGTCTATTGTACTGCTTCCCAAGTTTAATTCTAGGATTGTGTTTGGCCCATTTTCCTATTATTCTCTTCATTGCGGAAGCTGTTATCGTTTTCAACCGCAGTCGATTCACATTGGAAGCCATTTTTGTTTCCATGTGTTTTAGTTTGTTGTGCGCATGCGTTTATCGTATATGTCACAAAATGTTTGCATATTCAGATTGTTTGATAACCTTTTAATCATTGATAATTGATGTTTTTATGTACATAGGCCTACATCATCGAATTCGAATGGTTATTGTTCAGAAGGTTATTTTTTTTTAAAGATATACCCAATAATATGATAAAATATACAAAATAAATATTGGTTTACCGTGAGATCCCTTTAACTTTGTTTCGTTTTTAACTGTATATCTGCATTTTGCATTAACTGCTACATTGACCAATCACATACTTCATCTTGACCAGAACGCCACCTGTCGCGTCATATCCGGGGCCAAAACAAAATTAGACGGCTATGCCGAAAAAAGATGGTTTACCAAATGGAAATGTAAGACTGATGTTAAACTGTAAATCAAAACTAGACATAAGATCCGGAATATGCTAACAAGGTGATAAAAAAACAACTTTCTTTTGTATTGTATGTTAAGACAAATATTAACTGTTGGAAGAAAAGTATTTGAAATATAAAAACAATAGTACTTCGAGTACAAGCACATTCCAGTACACATTCAGACTCTACATTTTGAGAGACCACAAACAACTTGCCAAATACATTTATGTTTATTCCCAATTTCTATTTATTTGCGTGGCTTGTTAAAACTCTTCAAATCAAAGGAATGTTATCAAACATTTTTCAATGAAGTGCCAGATCTATTCAGCTATTTTATTTAGGGTTTTCTAATTTCAAAAAATCATTAACGCTAATAAAAAAATCATTTAAAGAAGTCTATTAGATGCATTGTTAGTTAACCAACTAAAAATGAACCAACAAAATAATAAGAAGATGATTTATATACAAAGATAAGCCAGTAACACATATCTTATTGTTACATGTTTCAGGAGTCTAAATGTATATGACTGTATTTTGCTACATACTCGTCAATTTTGTCATGGACAGTTTATGCATGGGTTAATATGCATTTTATCCATGGAAGTATCTGTTTTTATCTAAAAACGGAAGTATCAATGTTCAATCACTGTATTTTTAATGTGTTATGTTTGTTAGGTATGCAATTAGTTTTTTTTATCATTAGTGCAATACACTTAACCAGAAGCATATATAATTTAATTTTGTATGAAACACGCATTTTCATTGGCTGAAATAATTTTGTTATACCTCCATAACAAAATTTTTGACGTTGCGCAATGTAACGTCATTTTTGATTGGCTGATGACGTTGCGTAATAATTTATCACAGAAAAGAGTTCGTCAAAGAAAGTGAAATATCTTGGTGTGTATAAGACGAAATTAAATTATAAGAATTAACATTAATTATTTTTTCTGTTATACAGTCATAACATAAAAAACTGGAGTGTACTCTCTTCATAAACCGCTTCGCGGTTTATTTAGAGTACACTCCAGTTTTTTCTGTTATGACTGTATAACAGAAAAAATAATTGATGTTAATCCTTAAATAATCTAATACATGTTACTGGTTAACATCATTGCATTTCACCTGTGAAAATTTATACGTTTAACGCGTTACAGACATATGTATAATTATTTATTCATTTTTTTTACGATCATGTACAATATCTAATCGATAAAATAGGCCAGGAAAAATGTCTTTTTGTATAGGCTTTCCATATATCTCTTAATTCACACGATACATATAAAAAAAATCTGCTATGAGATTTTAAATAAATTTATGCGATAATACATACTGTTTACCTCCCCTTGAGGAAGTATTTTGCTTGAAGGCGAATTCGGTGTCCATTTCCGGTTGCTCCACGTTGATTGCAATATTTTGACAGCAGTTACGTGTTCGTTGTTTTTAATTGTGTTTGTAACAAATTTACTCTGAATTTTGTACCGGTTAAGGTCTGATATGTCTACCATGGAAGAACTACAAAATAGGGTACGGCAGCTCGAAGATGAACTAATGCAAGAAAGAAATCGTCAGAAGTCGGCTGTCCGGTCCAAAATCGACCAAATGAGCTCGGAAGTGGTGGACTCGAATCCGTACAGGTAATATACAGGGGTGAACAGATATGACGTGAATTGGAAAAGTTTAAGACCGTTAACGCCTACATATGAATTACTAGGTTTCGTTTCGGGTATCTACAGCACATATCGGGCTATATTGTGAACCATATGGTAACACGAAACGTGACCAAAGGCACAGAGTCTCGATTTTGGGATTCTGAGTAACATAATATATGACATCCGTTAACAATAACCACAACACTACAAATTAAGTATTCATATACATTCTTACAACTTATAAAAAATCGGGGTTATCGATTTTTTTTATACATCGATAACCCAGATTTGTATAAGGTTTTAGAATGTATATGAATACTTATTTTATAGTGTTGTGGTTGTAAACTGATGTTACTCAGAATACCGAAACCGAGTCCCTGTGACCACAGGTGCATGGGCTATATATAGCCAGAAATACCTATATATAACGTCTTTGTATAAAGGTTGATATAAGACTTGACATGCCCCTGTGATGTGACTTAACAAAAACTAGCCAAAATCACCAAAACAATAAAATATTGTGTTAAATCTATTCCTCGACATCAAGTCATTATCATGAACTTCAAAATATGATCTAATATCTTAACTTTGCATTGTATTTAATTTGAAAATAAAATTGTATATTTTTTGGGGCATAATCGGATGGATGTATCACAGGTGCCTGACTCGTTTTATAAAATAATAACATATAAGAGTACATATTCTCATTTATATGTACTCTAATATGTTATTATTTCATAAAACGAGTCAGGCACCTGTGGATGTATATAACTTATGATAGGTCATACCAGAGACCTATATAGTAGGGAATCGCAACAACCGCTTTTCTCGCAGAGTCACGACCTCACCTATTGTTCTCATAACCGGAGGTATATTTAGCACGAGATCTAGCGAGATCAAGCGCTGTGGCTGCGCAATAGGTGGATATCGGAGTTGTTTATATTAGTGACATGTGCCGTGCCAAGAGATGGCGATGACTGTCTGTGCACATGTGTCACCGCGTTAACTTCACACTGGCGATAGGTATACCTATGCACTGTAATGTATATCGGCAGATGTGAACAACGATATTTAAGTAGTGTCTAACCGAAAAAAGCACCATTTTTGCGTTAAAGATTCATATAGAAACATATGGAAAATGTCGTCCGATTTTCTGCCATTAGACGATGATCTAAATTTAGATGTATAGAGAAATATACTGACGACGATTCTTATATTTTCGATAGTGATACTGACTTCAGTCAGTGCTTCCCTAATTATACCGGACTCTTACAAGGGGAAATATAATCACCTGTGTTATTTTCTTTGTATCTAAATAAACTTTATTAATGACAACTGTCCAAGTATTGAATTACAGATGCTTGATCTTTTCTTGCTAATGTATACCGACGACATGGCTTTATTTGTTAACTGCCCAGAAGATTTACAAATTATGTTGGATTCTTTATATGCATATACCACAAAATGGAATCTAGAAGTCAATGTTGTTTTACCTAAATTATGGTGTTTAGAAATTGTGGACAAATAAGAAATAATGAGCCATGGAAATATAATAATGAATAATAATGACAATATAGAAATTGTTGACAGTTTTAAATACTTGGGTATGCTGTTCAACTACAATGGGAAGTTTTACAAAACACAAAAACATTTTGCAGAACAAGGCAGAAAAGCTTTATTTTCTCTGACAACTTCTCTTAGAAATCATTGCTTGAATGTAGAAACTTATTGTTCTATTTTTGATTCGTATGTTAATAGTATTTTACGTTATGCATCGGAAATATGGGGATTTCATAAAGCACCGGATGTCGAAAGCGTACATTAGAAATTCTGTAAAAAAAAATACTTAACTTAATAAGGTGCCTAAATCAACTTGCAATGACTTCGTTTACTGTGAATTGGGTAGATTACCATTAACTATTATGAGAAAATTAAGAGTGTTCAAATATTGGTGAAACAGTCGGATAATCTGGTATTGAAAACATGTCTTGATGAAATGGTAAATGAGAATGACGTGTGGATATGTGACATTAAGAATGAATTAGCCGCTTTAGGTATTGAGTACATGTTTTATTCTAATTCACCAGTAGACTATGCTTTTAAAAGCATTGAGCAGAGATTGACCGATGTTACAAAACAAAACATGTTAAGAGATATCTAGTTCGTTGAAAGGTAGATTATATATCGAGATAGATAGCCACTGTGTACAGTTTTAAACCTATAGAAACTAAATATAAATGTATGTGGAGCATCCTCACAAAAATTAAATATAGAAATAGGTAGACATAATAATATTACCCAAAGAAATAGAACCTGTAACAATTGTGATTTGTGTGACATCGAGGATGAGTTTCATTTTATTTTGATATGTCCATTATATACAGGTCTGAGGGTAAAATGTATAAAACAAGAGGCCCATGGGGCCTGCATCGCTCACCTGGTCGGATTAGGCCAAATGTCAAAATAATGTTCATATTCACTTTGTTTTATTTGTTAATCTCTAACAATGCTATATATGGTTATAGTGTGGTAATCCGAACTGCTTTCAGATTAATGAAGTCCAGACTCTCTAAGGTCTGAAAGACCTCAAGAATTGCTTTTAGAACATGCATTCATCAGTTTATGACAAGTAGCGATTCAAAGGAATTACCTCTATTTCACCTATTGGGCCCTGCCCTTTTGGCCCCTCGGGGGTCAGAGTCACCATTTATGCAAAATCTGTTCCCCTTCCCCCAAGGATGTTTCTGACCAAATTGAGTTCAAATCCATTCATAACTTTATGACTAGTAGCGATTTAAAGGAATTACCTCTATTTCCCCTATTGGGCCCGCCCTTTTGGCCCCTTTGGAGACAGAGTCACCATTTATGCAAAATCTGTTCCCCTTCCCCCAAGGATGTTTCTGACCAAATTGGGTTCAAATCCATTCATAACTTTATGACTAGTAGCGATTTAAAGGAATTACCTCTATTTCCCATATTGGGCCCTGCCCCTTTGGCCCCTCGGGGGTCAGAGTCACCATTTATGCAAAACCTGTTCCCCTTCCCCCAAGGAAGTTTCTGACCAAATTGGGTTCAAATCCATTCATAACTTAATAACTAGTAGCGATTTAAAGGAATTACCTCTATTTCCCCTATTGGGCCCTGTCCCTTTGGCCCCTCGGGGCTCAGAGTCACCATTTATGCAAAATCTGTTCCCCTTCCTCCAAGGATGTTTCAGACCAAATTGGGTTCAAATCCATTCATAACTTTATGACTAGTAGCGATTTAAAGGAATTACCTCTATTTCCCCTATTGGGCCCCGTCCCTTTGGCCCCTCGGGGCTCAGAGTCACCATTTATGCAAAATCTGTTCCCCTTCCTCCAAGGATGTTTCAGACCAAATTGGGTTCAAATCCATTCATGACTTTATGACAAGTAGCGATTTAAAGGAATTACCTCTATTTCCCCTATTGGGCCCCGCCCCTTTGGCCCCTCGTGGGTCAGAGTCACCATTTATGCAAAATCTGTTCCCTTTCTGCCAAGGATGTTTCTGGCCAAATTTGGTCAAAATCCAGTAAGAACTTTGTGACCAGTAGCGATTTGAAGCAAATGTTGACGGACATCGGACGGACGGACGACGGACGCTGCGCCATGATATAAGCTCACCGGACCTTCGGTCCAGGTGAGCTAACAATATTACCACAAAAGACATTCTGTTTTTAAATTAATCCAACTATTATCTGTTAATAATGTTAGAGAGTTGTCAAATTTAGGTTAATATCTATACTTGGCTTGCAAAAGACAAAATTTATTAGTGTAGATAATTTTATATTGAACAGTTTTCATGTAACACTCTCCTGTACACATCTGTAGTTGTTTAATGTTATATATCTTATATACCTATAGGCCTTAGAGCTCATCTGCACCCACCACTAGACCAGTGATTCGTTGATTTATTTCACCAGCAGTTTTACAGTATAAAAACCACCATTAAAACTATGCCTTTTATCTTTAGCCCACCATCATCAGATGGTGGGCTATTCAAATCACCCTGCGTCCGTGGTCCGTCGTCCGTAAACAATTCTTGTTATCGCTAATCCTCAGAAAGTACTGAAGGGATCTTTCTCAAATTTCATATGTGGGTTTCCCTTGGTGCCTAGTTATGCATATTGCATTTTGGGACCGATCGGAAAACAACATGGCCGACGGGCAGCCATCTTGGATTTTGACCATTGAAGTTTGTTATCGCTATTTCTGAGAAAGAGCTGAAGGGATCTTTCTCAAATTTCATATGTAGGTTCCCCTTGGTGCCTAGTTATGCATATTGCATTTTGGGACCGATCGGAAAACAACATGGCCGACAGGCAGCCATCTTGGATTTTGACCATTGAAGTTTGTTATCGCTATTTCTAAGAAAGTGCTGAAGGGATCTTTCTCAAATTTCATATGTGGGTTTCCCTTGGTGCCTAGTTATGCATATTGCATTTTGGGACCGATCGGAAAACAACATGGCCGACGGGCAGCCATCTTGGATTTTGACAATTGAAGTTTGTTATCGCTATTTCTGAGAAAGTACTAAAGGGATCTTTCTCAAATTTTATATGTAGGTTTCCCTTGGTGCCTAGTTATGCATATTGCATTTTGGGACCGATCGGAAAACAACATGGCCGACGGGCAGCCATCTTGGATTTTGACCATTGAAGTTTGTTTTTGCTATTTCTGAGAAAGTACTGAAGGGATCTTTCTCAAAGTTCATATGTGGGTTTCCCTTGGTGCCTAGATATGCATATTGCATTTTGGGACCGATTGGAAAACAACATGGCCGTCATGCAGTCATCTTGGATTTTGACCATTGAAGTTTGTTATCACTATTTCTGAGAAAGTACTGAAGGGATCTTTCTCAAATTTCATATGTAGGTTCCCCTTGGTGCCTAGTAATGCATATCGCATTTTGGGACTGATCGGAAAACAACATGGCCGACAGGCAGCCATCTTGGATTTTGACCATAGAAGATTGTTATCGCTATTTCTGAGAAAGTACTGATTGGATCTTTCTCCAATTTCATATGTAGGTTCCCCTTGGTGCCTAGTTATGCATATTGCATTTTGAGACCAATCAGAAAACAACATGGCCGACAGGCAGCCATCTTGTATTTCGAAAATTGAAACTGGTTATCACTATTACTAAGAAACTAATGAAGGGATCTTCCTGAAATTTCATATGTAGGTTCCCCCAGGTGCCTAGTTATGCACATTGCATTTTGAGACCAATCGGAAAACAACATGGCCGACAAGCAGCCATCTTGGATTTTGACAATTGAAGTTTGTTATCACTATTTCTCAGAAAGCACTGAAGGAATCTTTCTCAAATTCCATATATAGGTTCCCCTTGGTGTCTTAATCTTAAATTTTATATATAGGTTTCCCTTGTTTGAAAAGTACTAGAGGTTTCTTCTGAGTTTACACAGATTAGTAAGACTTAGAAGAAGAGAAAAGTAGAGAAAAGATCAATCTGACATGGAACCTATGAAGAACATTCAATGGTGGGCGCCAAGATCCCTCTGGGATCTCTTGTTTTTTGGAGATATTTCTTGTTTATTAGACAAATGCTATAGCAAAAGTCTTAAGTAAAATGAAAAAAAAAAACCACTGTCATGTTTGATGATTGATAATATTTTATTATTTAGTATTGAAAACTTTGATAGTGCTTAGGTCATGTACAAATGGTAAATCTTCTCTTCTTTGGCTTTCTGAAAAAAAAATCAAGTTTAATAAGTATTGATACATTATGGTATAGAATAGGCAGCGAAGCTTCTATAAGATTTAAATTTGAAACATTCAAATTTCAAATACCCTGAAGTAAATTAATTTACCCCAAATGTTGATTAAACGGATTTGTAAATTCAAAATTAACCTAAAAACATATATATCTAAATATGAATGGACCCATTTAAGTTTAATTAGGGAATGAGGACACACCTGAGGGATTTTTGTCTTCCAGAGTACAGGTAAATATTTAGATTGTATACTGCACAGCATGCCTTTAGTGAACTCTAGTAATTTGGGGAGATGGACATGGCCAGCCTCAGGACAGGTGTTGACAATGAGACACGCCTGTTGATTCATGCATATCTCAAAGGTAATAAAGGTGTGGTCAATGTCCCTATGGTTTGGATGGAGTGGGGGAGCCCAGGTGATCACCATGACAATATTTTTTTCTGTAGACCCAGAAGTACAGGTACATACAGGTATATACTCTACATATATTCTGAATGGACCCCCCTTTGAGTTTATTAGGAGATGCCCCATGACCAGGTGTTAATGTTTTTATCAAAGGTGAGGTGTGATCAATGCCCCAAAGGTTGGGGGGGGGGGGGTGTATATATATCGGTCATAATGGGGAAAAAAAATATATATATAACCTTTTGATTTTATTAATTTCCCACACAATACAATAAAATATATACCGCAGTATTTAATGTTTTGCTATGTGCAAAAGATATAGCTATTATATTCCAACACACTCATTCCTCGATCAATCCCTGCAATTCTGTATCAAATATCTGTTTTGAAACACTAAATAATTTACAAAAAGTATAATATTTAATTTAATTTACATTAGACTGATTTATGCTTTTTTCAATTAGTTTCAATTAATGCATTTCTTTCAATAATGGCTTTATTATTCATGAGATCAATGTTAACAGAAGTCATGATTATACTATATAAAATTCTACAGATTATAGCTATCAAATCACTAATCTAATTATAAATATGATATTAAAGACAATGAATTACACAACAAATTTGACTAAACGCGATACAGTAACTATCGAGCAACAATTATTTGGAAACCATTTTGAAATTGGTCAATAAATAAAAAAGGAGTTCATTATATAAACTGAAACTATGTAGCACTGTCCTTAACACCAGCCATTCACAGTATAACCATAATTTGTTTTGTTTACTTATTTTCACTGGGCAATAACTAAATATTCACAATGAATAACACAACAAATCTGACTAAACGCGATACAGTAACTATCGAACAACAATTATTTGTAAACCATTTTGAAATTGGTCAATAAATAAAAAAGGAGTTCATTATATAAACTGAAACCATGTAGCACTGTCCTTAACACCAGCCATTCACAGTATAACCATAATTTGTTTTGTTTACTTATTTTCACTCGGCAATAACTAAATATTCACAATGAATAACACAATAAATTTGACTAAACGCGATACAGTAACTATCGAGCAACAATTATTTGAAAACCATTTTGAAATTGGTCAATAAATAAAAAAGGAGTTCATTATATAAACTGAAACCATGTAGCACTGTCCTTAACACCAGCCATTCACAGTATAACCATAATTTGTTTTGTTTACTTATTTTCACTCGGCAATAACTAAATATTCACAATGAATAACACAATAAATTTGACTAAACGCGATACAGTAACTATCGAGCAACAATTATTTGAAAACCATTTTGAAATTGGTCAATAAATAAAAAAGGAGTTCATTATATAAACTGAAACCATGTAGGCCTAGCACTGTCCTTAACACCAGCCATAAGCTAACCAGCATGGTAATCGCCGTGAAAAGAACGGTCATATGTGCAGTCTTCCGAACATAAAGTACGACGGAATACGTTCGAAACACCAGTTTACATACAAATAATTGCACTTACGTTTGATTCCCGTGATTTGTTATCGGACAATAGTCTTCTATGAGCTGTCATAAAGCTGACCGTGTTTCAGGCATACCTTCAATATGGCGTCTAAACAGTAGGAGCAGCAATGCACTATGGGATAAATTACCCAAACTTCCGCTCGGCGGTGACGTTTGGTAAGCCAAAGAGCTTGTTGCGAATCCCTAGTATATAGTTCTCTGGTCATACTCAGGAATGATTTATTGTTTTTGTTTCAGTCGACTGATGGCACTGAAGAGGATGGGAATTGTAGATAATTATGAGGTAAATATCATCAAAATATTTAAGTTAAAACCAGAAAAGTAGAATGTCACATTTTGTGTATAATCTTAATAATATAATATTTATGTCTTCGTTTGTTCATATAATGATTTTTAATATTTATATTTTTGTATGTTAAGAAATGTTAAATGAAGGCAGTTTGACAAATAACAAAAAAAAAGTTGAATATCCAATAAAAAGATATAAGATTCACAATATGAACTTTTGAAAATAGAAATATTATTGTATCACAATACAAATTTATCATATTATTTAAATCCTAGCAAATTACTATTAAGTCCATTTCAATTTTTTTTTCAAAAGAAGAAAGCCAGTCATCAATTTAAATCATATATGATTGCCGTAAACTTGCAACACATTGTTAGTTTATTAAGTCTATTAGTTCAAATTGCCAACATCCATTTAACAGATTCTAAATTTTCCTTATACGCCTTATCTGTATCGGGGTGTGATGACTTAAGCAGGGAAACTGTACATTCTTTTCCCTTATTTTCTTTCCTATTTTTCCTATAACAGAAAATCCGAGAATACACTGTTGCAGTTGTTGGGGTTGGTGGAGTTGGAAGTGTGACTGCAGAGATGTTGACAAGATGTGGCATTGGAAAGGTAAGTACCACAGTAGTAATTATAGCTAAGGTATAGTAGTTGAAATAAAGGAAAATTGATCAAGAATAAACAAAAATGATTCCAATGTTTTAATCAAGGGAGTTTACAAATGATACAGTATTGCCTCTTAATCTTAAAAAGCTCAGAATTTATTAAAATATAAACATTGTATTATCATTCTTCTTATCAACTGGAAAGACTGTCATTAATTTATAAAATAAATTGTACATCAGTATGATAAATTTGTCTTGCTTTTCTGTATTGCATAGTTAAGTGTGTTTTTTCTGATGATTGGAATTGACTTAAAAAGTTATAACAATGCTCACTTATCTATTATGACACAGAATCAAAATATTTCAACAGATGCTTTGTTTTTCAGTTGTTGCTGTTTGATTATGATAAAGTGGAGCTGGCCAACATGAACCGACTATTTTACCAGCCACATCAGTCTGGAATGAGTAAAGTGGAAGCAGCAGAGAAGACTCTCAAGTGAGTATGTCTATGTCTCATTGTCTGCATACAGCATAGAGTTGTTTAATGTAGCATATCTGTAGGCTTCAGGTATGACCATTGTAAAATACATACATTTGTTATGACAATGCTTAGACTCCATTCCCAGGATAGGTCACACTACAATTATACAGTGTCTTTAGAATGAGACGTTCAGTTGACCCTTGATTTTTAGCAATTTCAGAAGTCAAATCTCTATTTCTTAGAAATCTGAAGCGTCAAAACATGCCAAATAGACAAGTCTCTTCAAACTCGTCAAATCTCAATTTTGGGAGTCAACAGCATACTCTCCATGGTCAACTGGATGCCTTGTTAAAAGCAGGTTTGAGGAAATAAAGCCTGCTTATGTTTGATTTTGATCCAGATCTAGACGAGTACAGTGTACATTAGGCTTAAATGCATATTAAACTGTGTGTACACTTCATTCAACTTAAGCTTGGTATTTTATAAAATCTACCACCTGTCTGGGGGCTTTTTGGGGCCGTTAATGGGCCCCATTCCCAATTGAAGTTATTTCATATTTAAGCCAAATTCTAAAATTTTCAGTTTACTCCTGAAAAAATCTTTACCAAATTTCTTCCCAAAATGAGACAAAAGGGCCCATTCCCAAAACAGTGAAAAAAAGTTCTGTGTCTCAAAACTTATCAGCAACACAGTCATATGGTCATTATTGGGACATGTTCAGGCTGACTAGTATAGGAGGATACATTTGTAATGATTGTCTTTGTCGCGTGACAGACATCATTGTAAACTGTAAAGTCAGTCTTTCACTGAAAATGCAAAGAAATCATGTTAATGAATATTAAATGATATCACATTCCCATTGATATCACATTTCCCTTTATATCACATTTCTCTTATATCACATTTCCCTTTATATCACATTTCTCTTTATATCACATTTCCCTTTATATCACATTCACATTGATATCACATTTCTCTTGATATCATATTTCTCTTTATATCACATTTCTCTTTATATCACATTTCCCTTTATATCGCATTCTCATTGATATCACATTTCCCTTTATATCACATTTCTCTTTATATCTCATTTCCCTTTATATCACATTCCCATTGATATCACATTTCCCTTTATATCACATTCCCATTGATATCACATTTCCCTTTATATCACATTTCTCTTATATCACATTTCACTTTATATCACGTTTCTCTTATATCACGTTTCCCTTTATCACATTTCTCTTTATATCACATTTCCCTTTATATCACATTTCTCTTTATATCACATTTCCCTTTATATCACATTCACATTGATATCACATTACTCTTTATATCACATTTCTCTTATATCACATTTCATTTTATATCACATTTCTCTTTATATCACATTTCTTTTTATATCACATTTCCCTTTATATCGCATTCTCATTGATATCAAATTTCTCTTTATATCTCATTTCCCTTTATATCACATTCCCATTGATATCACATTTCCCTTTATATCACATTCCCATTGATATCACATTTCCCTAAATATCACATTTCTCTTATATCACATTTCACTTTATATCACGTTTCTCTTATATCACGTTTCCCTTTATCACATTTCTCTTTATATCACATTTCCCTTTATATCACATTCC
Organism: Pecten maximus; assembly: GCF_902652985.1. NCBI lineage: Eukaryota > Metazoa > Mollusca > Bivalvia > Pectinida > Pectinidae > Pecten > Pecten maximus. The sequence goes on along the minus strand of NC_047033.1, from coordinate 20,408,581 downwards.
CATTGATATCTCATTTCCCTTTATATCATATTTCCCTTTATATCTCATTTCTCTTTTTATCACATTTCTCTTTATATCACATTGTTAATGTAAAGTACTACGTACATCTCTCAAAATAACGTTTTCCTGTTAGTAAACATTTCTTCTATTATGATATAATATTTCTTTGTTTTGATATAATGAAGGTACAATTCTAGTTTACTCCTATATAGGGTATCTGTTGATTGATTGTAGAGAGATTAACCCTGATGTTGAGTTTGAGGTGTATAATTACAACATCACTACCATGGAAAACTTTGACCACTTCATGGACAAAATCAGGTCAGTAGATTGTTCATGTATACTGCAAATTTTAAAGCAGTGCAGTATTTGAATATACATGTATATGCATTATATGTTTTATGATAATCTTCCTATAACCCCCAAAACATATTGTCAAAAATAATATGGATTTTATCCCAAGTGTTGCTGTAAACCTTGGCATTAAACATCAATCTTTTGAACCAGAACTGCAAAATAACATAATAGCTAGCTACAGACTTTTGTGACATGGAGTATCTGAAATATGTTTGAAATAGGATTATTTTTATTTGTTTATAGGAATGGTGGAATAAAGGAAAATGCTCCTGTAGATCTTGTTCTCAGCTGTGTGGATAACTTTGAGGCTCGTATGGCTATTAACACCGTGAGTCTAACACTGTCAATCAGAATACAATTGTAAATGCTTAATGTTGGGAAGAACATGGTTAGGCGATTTTCCAAATTTCAATAAATTACAGTCAAACATATACTTAACATGTAAGCATACAATGTAAACATTTGAGTTATACATGTAGAAACTAATATGTATATATAGTTAATCAATAGTACCAAAAAGTTAGGGGCCGTGGTGGCCGAGTGGTTAAGGTGTCCCGACATTTTAACACTAGCCCTCCACCTCTGGGTTGCGAGTTCGAAACCTACATGGGGAAGTTGCCAGGTACTGACCGTAGGCCGGTGGTTTTTCTCCGGGTACTCCGGCTTTCCTCCACCCCCAGAACCTGGCAGGTCATTAAATGACCCTGGCTGTTAATAGGACGTTAAACAAAAAAAACAAACCAAAAAGTTAACACAGTCCATACTATATATCTACTGTCTTTAATATACATTTTGTTTAATGGTCTAAGGGAGACAAGTCCATCACGTGTTAGCATAGCTAGTTATTTTGTCTATAGTTAAAATAAAAAAGTTTCATCGATTCTCACATTGTTTTGATGTTAACTACAAGTATATTAGATCTTCGTTGATACTACGGGGGTTGCGTTCACTTTTACTATCAATGAAAATGAACATAACCCCTGCATGATTGAGGCTATTAACATTCCTTCCATTATGTATCTAATATAATGGAAGGAATGTTACTAGCTTTGTTACACAGAAAATGATGTTTTGCTCGTTACAATATGTATATACAGTAAGCCTATAATATTATCCGTTTGATTTATATGTGAGTAATTTAAGAATGGAAATATTACATCTGAGTGGTAGACAGGTATTACAAAAGGTCAATATTTAAGTACTTATAACATTTAATATGTGGTACAGCTTTCAAGAATTATCCATCGCTGAATAAAGACTCAGATTTATTTTTGTACAGAGTAGTCTATGATATACAGTTGAGTGTAAGCTAACCTTTACACCTAGTGGTGCACTATGTTTAAACTAGTAGTGCACTACACCCTAAGAGGTGGTGAACAGCAAAAGCCCCATACAGGTAATGGGCAGTACTCAAGGCTACCAGAGTTTTTACCTGTACTGTATAAGGCTATCTAGCAGTTATATTCAAAGCTCATCAACTGAAAGGCCATAAGGCCTTAATAGCAGACATAAAATCCATAAATAAATTATATTCAAAGAGTTATTAATAAGGTTTTGAAAGTTTAGTTTGATGTTATTTATTATTTCAACCTTTCTATTCTTGTTAATTATACACTGTAACTAAATTAAGACAAATTTACTTTATAAACCTTTAACTAAATTAAATTGTTCAAGCCAAGTTTCATTTATCTTTTGGTACTTTATATTTTGTATTGATTGATCAGTTATAAATTTCACATGTTTAATTCCAGTAATTTTGTTTTAATCACATAATAGAACATTTGACAACAATTATCGTTACTTGAACATTTTCAATTTGATACATTTAATTTAAACTGTAGTTTAATTTCAGATTAAATTAAGCAGCATATTCATAATTTCACTTTTTGATGTGACATTATGCTTATTAAAACCTAATTCAGCCCATAATAGATGTTGTACATTCGATGTGTATACATCCAGTTCTTAAGGTCAGAAACCTGAACACATAAAGAAATTAATTAAACATTGATTTAATTTGTAAAGAAAGATATTCTTTGAATGTACTGGTAATTAAGGGATCGAAACAGTTCTACATTTCAAAATTTTAAGTTTATAAAAGGTATATGTTACTTGTAATACAACTTCCATCTTCTTTTACTGAAATAGTTGAAATTTCTGCGCATGTACCTGTGTGCAGGTATCTTGAAGATCTAACATATTGGATCTGATTCCAGGTACATGTATCAGTTACAGGTAACACTGAATGAGATAATGGCCCGAGGGAACAATTAATGTCATTTTTGTTATGGAATACTTGGGGAGGGGGAGGACAACAGTTTTAAGCTTATATACACACATACATGTTCATGTATCTGGAGCTGTACTTGAATTATGCGACACTTATATTTGTAATTTTATAATTTTCTTCTATAAAGTGACCTGCTAACAAATATATTATATACACATGTGGATCATGCAGACCTTAAGCCAAAGGTTGTTTTTTTTTACAGTTCATGCTTACATGTTTTTTGCAATATTGTTTAAAAACAAAATTTTAGGATATATTTTGATCAGCATTTAAGTGTTTCCCTATTGCATTAAGAAAATGATTAATTGTTCTTTACCTTAAAATGTATAACTGATGGAGATTTTACCTCTTCTTGTAATTAAAGAAAATCACCATATACACTATATTTATTGAATATATATCTTTATTGTGAAGACATTTTTTAATAAAAATTAATTATTTTTTGATGATTCGCCAAAAAAAACCTAAATTTTTGAAAAACATCCACAGGTAGATGTATATGGGTAGTGTTAGATGCTAATTACATGTAGGTAAGGCAGAGTAGTCTGGCACAGCATGCTATAAATGGACCCCTGGGGGGTAATTGGGGACTTGACAAAACTATAGCCAGGTGTTAAAACAGGCACACCTTAAGACTGATCCTCATCTGATACATATATATGTTATATAAGGTGTTATGGAGGTCCATAAGGTGGTGGTGAGGTGGGATTTGGGCCCTGAGGCCCAGGTAGCCATGACAATAGGCATGTCCTGAGAGTACCAATTATACATACAGGTACATGTACATAACTTGTTGTGTAGATACATTATATGTCTCTTACAGAATATAAATGAGAATATATGAAGCTACTGATTCTTGATTCTTGATTATGTACTATGAAATGATTTCATGGTTGAATTAACAGATTTTAGTGAAGTAACAATACATTGAATTTAAAAATATTTTTGTCTGATAAAATAATAGATATTAAAATATATGTACATATACAGTGTACATGAGGAAAATAATCTACAAACAGTCATCAAGGCCTGAGGTAGAATTAATCATTATTCTACCATGTTTGCTATGCAACGCCAGTTTTGATTGGTTTAAAACCATGTATTATTTTCCAATACTACACGTATATTTCATCAACAAATAATGCAATACTCAAGAAATAAATTACAAGGTTTTCCCAGGGTTTCTTTGCTGTTTTTCTATAAGAAAAGAGGTCGATCTCAGAACTAAACAGTACATGGCAGAATAGAAATAATCAACTTTGACTCGTGTATTGTTGCAGGATATGCAACTCGGACTCGGATATTTTGCAATTTTAATTAATAACTCAGGCCTGTGGCCTTCGTTATTAATTTAATTGCAAAATATCCTCGTCCTCGTTGTATATCCTGCAACAATACACGAATCATCGTTAATTATTTCTTAAATATAAAATGTATATTAATCACATCTAAAAAAATAAATGAAAAGCATCAACATTTTGAAATCAGAAAGATAAACCTTAATTTTACACAATAATGAAATCTTTTCAAAAAAAATTAATGATAAAAAACCCACTACAAATCCAATTGATAAGAGTTTTAATTCCTCTTGTGCAATATATCATATAAGAACCGCAGCCAATTTTATTTTGAGTTAATATTAGATAAAACTTTAAATATACCTGGTAAAGTCAGGATGACAGATATAAGGCAGTCAATTTATACAGGTCTGTATATGTAACAACTACAGGTATCTAACACAGGTGTCCAGTGGCACTGTCCATTACCTGTATAGGGGGATTTGTGGACGTAGCTAGTGCACTACTAGTTTAAACATAGTGCACTAGGGTGTAAAGGTTAGCTTACATTCAACTGTATATAATGTATGTATTATGATATATACACCTATGTATACTGTCTTTTTAAGGCTTGCAACGAGATTGGACAATCATGGATCGAGTCTGGGGTCAGTGAGAATGCTGTGTCAGGACACATACAATTCATCATACCTGGGGAAACATCATGTTTTGCTGTAGGTGTTTTTGATGTAGCGTACACTGCTGGGAAATAGTATCATTTCTTATAATATCATTGCTATCATCATTAATGCTATTCTTTCCCTTATTTAAGTAGAGTAAACAAATAAAAATGGGTTTGATTAGAAGATGAATGTTCCTCCTTGTTAACTAGCTGAAATATATTGTATACAAACACTGTAATGTCAGTCATAAATAAAAAGAAGGAAACAGCAACAAGCCGAAATATAATGTATACTAACATTGTAACGTCAGTCTTAAACAAAAAACAAAGAGGAAAACAGCAACAAGCCAAAATATAATGTATACTAACTTTGTAACCTCAGTCTTAAACAAAAAAAAGAGGAGAACAGCAACAACCAACAATAACAGAAAAAAAAGAAAAATGTCTGTGGTTAAAAAATTGGTCATTGATTTTTTGTTCACTTCCAACGATTTGGGAAATATTTTAAATCATTCACGAAAATCTTGTATAAATCTATTCTGATAATCCTACCTGTCAACCCTCCCGGATTGTGCAGGATTCTCTCGGAATCTCATAACGGTTATCGCAATCTCCCACATACGTAAATTCTCCTGAAATCCCCCATATTCTGACGACGTAAAGTAAAATTTTGAAAATTCCGCCAAAATGATTGCATTGCAAGCATAGTTATCTCCCTTTGGAACTCTTTAATTCAATCACTTCTTGTACTCCAGTGTGCTCCTCCCCTTGTTGTGGCAACAAAGACAGACGAGAGAACACTGAAGAGGGATGGAGTGTGTGCTGCCAGTCTCCCCACAACAATGGCTGTAGTGGCAGGATTTCTAGTCCAAAATACTCTCAAGTAAGGAACAGGGTTTTCCTGTTGTTAATTGTCTTCGTCTCAGGTGGCCTTTTTCAATCACCTTTTTTCTGTTGTAATCTGTCATACTGTATGTCGTCCAACTGTAAACTATTTCAATTTTTGACTTATTCTTAGAAATCTCTGTACCAATGTTAATGAAATTTCACAGGAACGTTCCATGTATTCGTTCTTTAAGAAAAAGACTTTTGAAACATCAGTCAAATTCGTCCCTTTGTGGTTATATAACAAATGGACAAATTTGATTGATATTTCAAAAGTCTTTTACTCAAGACCAAGATATATATATATATAGTATGATCACTTTCTCTTAACAAATGAAGGGCCGTGGTGGCCGAGTGGTCGACACATTAACACTAGCCCTCCACCTCTGGGTTGCGAGTTCGAAACCTACGTGGGGCAGTTGCCAGGTATTGACTGTAGGCCGGTGGTTTTTCTTCGGGTACTCCGGCTTTCTACCACCTCCAAAACCTGGCAGGTCCTTAAATGATCCTGGCTGTTAATAGGACGTTAAACAAAAACAAACAAACAAACTTAACAAATGAAAAAGTGTTAAGGTGCTTTACTCAAATTGTGCTTTTGATGACTCTTGGGTCTCATATTTCCCCATGGAGATGGAGTAAACTTTACTTTATATCAACCTTACATGATTTGCACTCATTATAGTTCCTTGTGTAGGGTAGCATGTAATTTGAATCTCCTGATATGAGAGTGAGTCTCCTAAAGCCACGCCTGTCGATGGATAATCGTCTTGCACTCAAGATTCCACTATCTTGGAAGTATGTAGTAAACTGTACTAATTAAAGTGTTTTGATCCCAGTTTCTTACAAAGCTGAGAATATTGACCATCCAATGCTGTAATAGCTGTGTGCTTCGTTAAGAAACTTTACCCAACTATTTCAGGACACCATGGAACAATCCTTCCTTGTGATTTTCTGTGTGGTAGTCACCAGCTACTACAAGGAGACACCCATCTCTAAATAACCCTTGCATTACTCTTATTTTAGGCGAATCGCCAAACAAATTAAATTCAGCATTTTGTAAAACCATTATAATGATGAGGACTATGTATTTATGACTCTATGACCAAACACTTGGACAAGCTGTAGAATTGTCACTCAATCATAAAATGTCATTGGATGTTTAAAATGACTGGCAAACCGAGCTTAATAACTGACTCAATACAATTCCTTTAGGATTTCTTCAGTACTTGATTTTATTTACAGATACTTACTGAAGTTTGGGGAGGTTTCCTACTATCTTGGATACAACGCTCTCCAGGATTTCTTCCCGAAGTACGCCATGAAGCCTAACCCACAGTGTGATGACAGATTCTGTTGTAAACAACAAACAAGTTTCAAGGTTTGATAATATATAGTCTGAATCTCCACCATTTCCACTCTAATAGAGAATGGTTATTCAAGGGAAAATGAAATTATTGAAAATTATTTTTCTTATATCTGATGTTCTCCTTTAAATTATCCAATAGGATAAAGATAACGAAAACACGTGAATGTATTTCACAGCGACAGAGGTACCGCATGATTTTAATGAAATCAAACACATATATAATACATATGTATACAGAAGGCAATATTTAATGCCTGCTCAACGAGATGTACATACTCAAGATCAATTACATACTTTTTAACATCACCCTAACCCACAAAAAAAAAAAAAAATTTACACGTGTACACACCGCTACCTGTGTCGCCTGAATGACCAACCCAGGTACGACCACGTGTAGGCCGATATTTGCACCACTCGCACGTGCAAATATACACACAACGCCACCTATTGGCGTAAACATACCAAGGAGAAAATAATTTCATCCTAATACCGTAAACGGATAAAATTATATATATAAAACCTGTACATGACGATATATGTATATAATTCTACCCTGTATATCTTATAATGTAAACCTTGTATCTGATCATTTAAACCCTGCTTTGACCAAGCTATTGGGAATCTGTTTGAAAATCTGTTTTCAAAAATTTTAATTTTGAACTTATTAATAAGTTTAAAGAAGTATTATAAACTAATCCAAATTAAACTTCTGTTTTAACTGGATTTTTTTAGGGAAATAAAATACTGGTAAGGTATATACTGAGAAAATAGTCAGAGATATCATAATATTTAACCTGTAATAAAAACTGGTATGATCTACATTATGTTATTGTAGGATATGACATTTTTGTATCTGTAAGTTCATTGTTGGTATACTTGAACGAGAAAACAATACCATTATATTGCTCTGCAATTCTTTGTCTTGTAATGATGAACAGAATATAACACTACCTGTTTATTTCAATAGGAGAGAGAAGCATTAAAGCCAAAGACAGAAGTTGTAGAAGAGAAAGAGGAAGAGATTGTACACGATGAAAATCCTTTTGGTGAGTATATAATATAATGAAACATATGTATAGTATATATATATGTTACATAAATTTTCAGAAATAACTTGTACCTCATAGTTATAAGTACATCACATGACAAAATAATAACTTCCTATTGGTTAAAGACATGGGTACACTGAGGGGATAGTTCCCGCTCCTCTGAGCTCCATTAAAGTTAGCATGTAATTGAACGTGAATCTATTGTGACGTCACTGTTATTCTGTTGCGATATTGACATAGACGAAAATGCAGTCCCTTCTGTGGTGAAATATTTAGTTGAATACAGAGATTATCAAAGTGTCATGTACTAAAAAACATTACATCCTTTTCAGTGTAATAGTGTTGTCTTGAGATGGAATAATACCTTCACCTCCGACTCGAATAATTCATGCCATCCCTCGACAACACTATCAGACCTTGGCTGCCTTCATAAGAAGGCAATAATGTATTAATATCATATTAGTTTTGTTGATATCATCGGTAGTGCCTCAGTTTCCAGTGACCTATTCTAATAATCCCCTTTTGTCCGTCGTCGTCCGTCGTGCGTCCGTAAACAATTTTACATTTTCGACTTCTTCTCCAAAACCCCTAAACCAAATTCCATGAAATTTGGCAGGAAGCTTCTATGGCTAAATGTCAACCAAAATTGTAAATTATATGGTCCCCACCCCCCAGGGACCTGAGGGGCGGGTCTAAAAAGGGTCAAATTGACTAAAACTTCAAAAATCTTCTTTTTCTACTCTCAGATATGGTAGAATCAAACACTCTTTATAGATGGAAGGGTTTTAAGGTGCTTTACCAAAATTGTAAATTTCATGAACCAGGGGTTTGACGTTTGCCCCTGGGGAGGGGGTAAACTTTACTATAGTTTATATAGGGAAATCATATTTTTGACTTTTATTTGTTGGATTTGTATTGGAATTCATTCTAATTTGGTAAACATTGTCAGCATGGGATGAGAGTTTGATGGCATACACATGTTGGCGCTGACTGACCCCCAGGGGCTAATGGGCGGGGCTAAAAAGGGCCAAATTGACTGAAATTTCAAAAATCTTCTTCTCAAGACCAAAATAAGGTGGAATCAAATACTCTTTATAGTTGGAAGGGTCTTAAGGTGCTTTACTAAAATTGTGAATTTCATGACCCTGGGGTCTCAAGTTTGCCCCTGGGGAGGGGGTAAACTTTACTAAAGTTTATATAGGGAAATCACATTTTTTATTATAATTTGTTTGAATTCTATTGGAATTCATTCTAACTTAATTAACATTATCCCCTTGTGAAGGCAGTTTGATGGTATACACATGTTTGCCCTGACTGACCCCCAGGGGCTAATGGGCGTGGCTAAAAAGGACCAAATTGAATGAAATTTAAAAAAATCTTCTTCTCAAGACGGAAATAAGTTGGAATCAAATACTCTTTGTAGTTGGAAGCATCTTAAAGTGCTTTACTAAAATTTTGAATTTCATGACCCTGGGGTCTCAAGTTTGCCCCTGGGGAGGGGGTAAACTTTACTATAGTTTATATAGGGAAATCACATTTTTGACTATAATATGTTTGATTTCCTTTGGAATTCATTCTGATTTGGTTAACATTATCAGCTTGGGATGGCAGTTTGAGGGTATGCACATGTTGGCCCTGACTGACCCCTAGGGGCTAATGGGTGGGGCTAAAAAGGGTCAAATTGACTGAAATTTCAAAAATCTTCTTTTCAGACCGAAATAAGATAGAATCAAATACTGTTTATAGATGGAAGGGTCTTAAGGAGCTTTACTAAAATTGTGAATTTCATGACCCTGGGGTCACACATTTACTCCTGGGGAGGGGGTAAATTGTACTATAGTTTATATAGGGAAAACACATTTTTTGAATGATTTGTTTGATTTCTATTGGAATTCATTCTAACTTGGTAAACATTTTCAGCATGGGATGAAAGTTTGATAATATGCACATGTTGGCCCTGACTGACCCCTAGGGGCTTATGGGCAGGGCCAAAAATGGTCAATTTAATTAACTGAACTATTTCAAATCTCAGGTGACCGTTAAGGCCCATGGGCCTCTTGTTTGTTTTATTTCTATTGGAATTCATTCTAATTTGGTAAACATTGTCGGCATGAGATGACAGTTTGATGGCATGCACATGTTGGCCCTGACTGACCCCCAGGGGCTGATGAGCGGGCTAAAAAGGGTCAAATTGACTGAAATTTCAAAAATCTTCTTTTCAAGACCGAAATAAATTGGAATCAAATACTCTTTATAGTTGGAAGGGTCTTAAGATGCTTTACTAAAATTGTGAATTTCATGACCCTGGGGCCTCAAGTTTGGCCCTGGGGAAGGGGTAAACTTTACTATAGTTTATATTGGGAAATCACATTTTTGACTATAATTTGTTTGATTTCTATTGGAATTTATTCTAATTTGGTTAGCATTATCAGCTTGGGATGGCAGTATGAGGGTATGCACATGTTGGCCCTGACTGACCCCGAGGGGCTGATGGGCGGGTCTAAAAATGGTCAAATTGGCTGAAATTTCAAAAATCTTCTCAAGACCGAAAAAAGGTAGAATCAAATACTCTTCATAGTTGAAAGGGGTCTTAAGGTGCTTTACTAAAATTTATTAATTTAATGACCCTGGGGTCATAAGTTTGCCCCTGGGGAGGGGTTAAATTTTACTATAGTTAATATAGGGAAATTACATTTTTGACTGATTTGTTTGATTTCTATATTGGAATTCATTCTAACTTGGTTAACATTTTCAGCATGGGATGAAAGTTTGATAATATGCATATGTTGGCCCTGACTGATCCCTGGGGGCTGATGGGCGGGGCCAAAAAGGTTAGATTAAATTAACTGAAATATTTCAAATCTTAGGTGACCGTTAAGGTCCATGGGCCTCTTGTTATTTTGAAAGCATGGTATTCTTTAACAAGGAACATCTTTAAAAAAGATAAACGGCATAGTTTTAATACTGGTGGTTATAATGTAAAAAAAACTGCAGGTGAAATAAATTAACGAATTTATTAATAAATGCGTTTCAGCATGGATAACAAAATTATATAAGTTTGAATCATTTTTGGTGATAATAAGACTGCATTTGAATCAGGAATATAATTTTATTGGTGAGTCATTTTAATAGATACATCCACTTATTCAGCTTGCATTCAATCTTAATTTTGTTTCGTCTTTAACTGCATATCTGCATTTTGCATTTACCGCTTCATTGACCAATCACACACTTCATCTTGACCAGTAACGCCACCTTTCGCGTCATATCCGGGGCCAAAATAAAATTATACGGCTATGCCGAAAAATGGCCTGGATTTCTTCTTGTAATCAATGAAAGTAAAAGACACTAAGTATCTCTGAACAATGAGTCTTAATTATTATCCTTGAAGGTTTCCTAGGATATCCATGTATTTCAGGAAATATCTTTTTCTGTACACAGTAGGGGCTGCCGCAGTAAAACCTCTTCCAAATTATTCCTTGTTTGTTTAAAGAGAAACAACAAAAGAAATGATTTAATATTCATTCAAACATTGCCATCATGGAAATATCACTGCACAATCTCTCTACTGCCATCATAGATATTTATACTGTGATGTGGTAGCCATTTTCCCTCAGTCCGGCCATCCAGTCTTTACTTTTCTCTTTAAACAATTTCTTCTCAAAAAAAAAAAATTAAATTGGCATGGAGACCAGATATTGGGTCTGTAGCTATAGGCATGCTGAGAAAAAGGGCTACCAAGTTTGTTCAAATAAATAACCTTCCTTTTGGAGTTCACTCATGGGATGTTCTTTTGGAATAACTTCTACTGAGTGCATATCTGAACTGTCAGAAAATTATACAAAACAGGTACTCATACTTAAAAAAAAATTGTTTTTCAGAAATTGAAGTTGTGTCAGAAATGACAGAGGAAGAATCGAGAGCAGCAGAAGGGGAGACACCGGAGTTAACTGAGGGTTTAAGACTTGCCTATACTACACCAGATCAAACTACACAGGTAACTAAACGATAAAAGGTTAATTATACACAGGTAAACTTTGTCATTACATACAGGTAAATTGAAATTACATCTAACATGTAATTAATGTTGTATTAACTAGCACAAGTAAACTTGCTCAAACTTTGTATTGAACAATCAGGGCGCAGTTGTTCAAAAGGTGATTAGCTTAATTACATGATCAATGAAAATCTCATTTCTCCTTTACTTTAAAACCTGAGTGTGTCTATTCCTTAAAATTAGGCAGACAGTGAAAATATCAGTTCTCGATTCGATCCTTTACTTCAAACCTGAGTGTGTTTGTTTCTTAAGAATGATCACGTAGAAAGAGATTGAAGGGTGTCATAGTTTCATGAAAATTTGGGAATTGTTAATTTTACCAGAATTTGTCGGGATTTTAAAATTGTTGTTTCACTGTGATTAGCCAATCACCTTTGAACAGCTGTAGTCATAAGTAATGTCATAACAAAGGCAAAGTGTATCGACCTCATAACATACAATAGTATACGAAATATAAATAATTTATTATCATTAGTGAAATAATGAAAGAACGACTAGATAAGGGATCTTTTAGGATTTATTAGTGACGTAATTAGGGATTTGTCTGTTACAAAGATGAAGTTTTCTGGCAATGCTAGGGCGAACTTGATTTGGACGTGCTGGTGTGCCGGCGGCAAGGTGGAAAAATTACTTGATTGTGTCCCGAATATGTGCGCGCAATTTTGGAATGTGCAGATCAGCGTAAATTCCTGCTGATTTGGAAGCACAGGCACACCGCCAAACAAGATGGCATCGTAAATAAGTTGATTTTGAATGTTCTGCAGCGTTTGATGTTTACAATGCTTTGGAAATATGTTTATTCATATATAGATATATAATATAAATAAAAATAAATATGTTTCGGTCTATGTCGACCATATTGCAACTGAGATTTAACAATAATTTTTGTTTTTGACAGGATGAAGCAGCTTCCATAGAAAAGACAGATAAAAGTATAGAGGAATTGATGAGAGAGATGAAGGGTCTATGATACAGCTTGTAAGGTCTAGAACAATATTGATACCAGATCTGACATTCAGATGCTTCGACACCGACTACACACTTGCAATGTAACGAGGCTGTGCCATTTCCAAACCACCGTTGTGATTTCTGACTTTGTGGATATTTTAATTCTAAGCTTTGAAATGTGTTACTGTGCAAATGTGATAGAACGACTGGAGGAATTTCGTTTCATCTCTCATCAAGTGTGGCTTAGCATCTTTAAGTGATAATGTTGCAGTTAATTTATTTCTGAAGCCAATGTGTTTACAGAATTTTTCCATGTTGAATTAAACATTGAATTAAATGAAGAAAAAATACTGTCATTTTACACATTACTTAAATTAGTATACCCATGCATGTCTTTTGAACGACCATGACAACGTTACACATCACGGGCGATATGATGCTTGAATGCCGACATATGGTATACCACTAGGAACTTGTGTCTTGGATTTTATGGTATTTAGTTTATTTGGTGGCAATATTCGTGTGTCAATATATCAGGTGTTATTATGTTCGCGTGTGGATAATTTTGCGCAGATTTAATGGTCGTGAAATAAGCGAAAATTTCCATGCCCCGAACATTTCCACTTTTACAGTACATGTATATGTATATTCGTGCAAGTGTTAAAATAAGCTATATATTACAAACTTCTTGGATGGTGATATTTGACATAGAGGCTCTCTATGAGTCGGACATTGATTCTCGTAAGTCCAAATACAAAAGAGAATTGTGATATTTGATTGGTTTGTAATCTGTTTTGGCTTTTAGCTTCATGCTAAAATATCCCATATTGAACTTCAACACAAGTGGTGCAAATTCTCCCGCCTAGTAATGACTGTTTTCACAGTATCGCTTTGTACATATATATAGCACAGTGTATATGTACCCTAATACAATTCTGAACCCAGGCCTGAATCATTCATTTTCCAATTTAACATCATACCAGCTATACTATTGTCACATTTTAGCATACTTGTATATTTGATTGTTAAAAGTATTTTTCTCATCTGTAGTCTTCTGCATGAGAATTCTGAATGAGTCTCTGTGAGTCTGTGAGAAAGTGTATGGGTTTAGTATTAGTGGAAAAACTCACAATCAGTCAAATCAAAAACCCACATTTGTTTATGTACTCACCTGGAATACCTTATTGCATTCATTAATGTCTGTGATTATCTGTAATTGGTTCGGAGAATTCATGCCTTCTCTGATCCATTTTGGAGATTTCTTCCACTGCTGCAAGAGAACTTTGGTTTAGTTTAGTTTTGAAATATTAAGAATATCATGTTTTACGAATTGTACCTTCTGTTTATCAAAACACTGACTGATTTGGACTAGGTTTAGGTTTCTAAAGTTATCATAAAATTTACAGGAATAATCTTAATTCATGGAGCAAATGAAAAAAAAAGCATTTTCACTTTTGAAGATTTTGTCAGACAGGAACACATTGAAGAATAATGCCTGGCCGGTTGGATCAGAAATAAGTTCCGAACAGTTCTGGTCCATAGTTAATGCAGAGATATATGTCTCTGGTTAATGCAAAAAAAAAAAGAACGGTGAAAAATTCCTGAAAAGTAATATTAACATTTATATATATCCAAAATACCAACTAATGGTTCCATTAAGTTAAATTTTACCTTGGCTATATATACATATACAAATTTGATGGCATTAATTTCTCTCGCTGATAAAAAATTGATGGCATTTATCAGAGACATATATATCTATATATGTCTCTGCATTTATTTCTCTCGCTGAATATGTTTATATACTATAGACAGTACATTTTTGAATGGTACAGAATTTTTTTCATATTTTCACCGGTACAATTTTTGAAAATGTTTTTATTTATTATTTGAATGATTTTGATATTATAAACAATTAATTATATCGGCGTAAGTGTTCTGTTACCGCCCTTTTGAATACACCGTTATGATTGTACACGGTGTACATGATCAGGTCAAGGGAGATAACTCTGAAGACCTTCGTTTTGGTTCTGCCAAAAATCATGATCAATTTCAAAAGGCATTCGTATGTTTGTGTGCGACTTTGAATTATGTTTAATTTATCATTATCAATTTGCAGGTATACAAGAGAAAATATACAAAATAAATGATAGGAATATATTAAAATACTTTATTTATATTGCTTGTATGGTGATTATGTGGAGTGTGGATGTTGATAGGATGACAGATGTTATAATAAACACTTCTCTGTTAGATTACGGTGTTTGTTTTTATCCACACTGAGAAATATTGTATGAAACTTGTTATAGGTAAAAAAATGGATTTGAGCAATATTAAAATTAGATTTTTGATAAGGATTCACAATAATGGCAAATTTATTTTCCTTACAAATGTTGAATGTCATAGGATACTGTACATGTTTATGAAGGACGTCCATTTGCCTTATTAATCCATCAAATGATTTGGCAACCATGCGTCAAAATATTATTGAAGCAACAATTTATACCTGATGTGAAACGGGTTTCAGAAGAATTTTTTCCTTCAAAATACATATTACACCAATCTGGCACTTTTTCAAACGGTTGAAAAAAATGCAATGTGTCACAATTGTCTACCTGTTATGGAATGGTCAGACTACATAATTCACTTATTTATAAGTACACTCGATTTTAAACTTGTTTTATTGCCATATAGAGAGAAAGGATTAGGCACAAGTTTTTTTCAAGTATAGACGCCCCTTCCCATCATACAAATACAATACATGAAAACATTGAGATAGGCATAAACATATAGAATATTTGACATAGTCTTGAGAAGCTTTGATCAAGACAAGTTCGAAGTCAAACTCATGAATAGTTAAATTTACATTACAATATTGTATCTGCTGCTGTTTACTTCATAAATAGCCGTAAATCCATCGCAAGGTTTGGCGAACTGTGGGAATTGTCATCAGACATGATTAGCCGTGATGTTTTGCTCACATTGAAGGATCAAAACAGCCAAATGCCTATCTTTATTATCAGAAAGACTTCTTGATAACATCAACTTGTTCATGTTCATAACCCTATAATATTTACAAAAACAAAGGAAAACGATTTATTTTGTTTACGTTACGGATTGGTCTTCTTGATTCCAAAAAGTGATGGATTCTGGTTACGGATTGGTCTTGCAAGATCTGAAGCAAGTTCAGCCGAAAAGGTACTTCTTGATTCCAAAAAGTGATGGATTCTGGTTACAGATTTGTCCCAAATATACTCAAAGGCTGAAGAAACACAATCGCCGATTTAGTCTACAATGCCGACTTATCGGCTATTGTGTTTCACAAATGTAGATACGTCATCGATAAGTGAGCTCGATAGTCTTCGGTGATCTTTATAACTATTCAGCCTGTGTATCGCGACACCAGCACACACCTTTTACTTTGAAATAATTAGATATTGACCATTAGTTGCATAAAAATAAGTATCTTAATAACACAGCATATGACATTTTCTATAGAATTTAATTAAATCTGCACACTTAGGTAACTCGACACGCTCACAGGTTCAATTCATGTTTCAAAGACAATGTAGCTTTCCTATTTTTTTATTTTATAAAGAAAACAACATTATTCTGGTAAACCATTAGCACACACTGCGCTACATGGCGTACATTTTGTGCGTGCAGAACAGCGATGCGCGACTACAGCTATCGGTGAGCTCGGTATACAAGATGTACCAATTCAACTTTTGCTGTTAAAACAAGGATATCTATCAGCAGTCTAGCTTGAATTGAAATAAATTTTTCCAAACGAAATTTTTAATTATCCATATCATGCGTAATACGGTTTATCTTCAAATTCAAACATTTAAGGATTAACTTAATTAATATATTTTTATGTTATGTTATATAGAAAGGCAAAGTGGGGAACACCCTCTAAATGGAAAACATCTTTCCCTCCTTAAAAATGGACAGCAGAATTAAAAATAGCATTGTCAAATGTACTTTCATCTTTGTACGGTCACGTGACCGTCAGTTACAGTACGTACACGAGACATTTGAAATAATTCATTCCGCGTGATGTTGTTGACTAATCGAGGAGAGTAGGATAAATTCGATTTAAAACGTTTGAGAGTAAAAGAGTCGTTAGGAATCCTGGCACCGAGTGCATAAGAATTGTCTTTTTTTTTTTTTTTTTTTGATTTTTAAAGCTGTAGCGACATGTTTACATGTAGTTTTCCATACTTGTTTTACACCGAAGAATGCCTGTTAAATGCGCTGTTCATTTACACAAAACACATCAATGATTGCTTTTAGTGTAAATCACTTTTATCGAAACATTTTCCTCAAATATATTGGATAAATCTTGTTACGACTGCATTCACGCCTGTACAGAAGGCTAACGTTGTAAACAATGTTAATCCAAATACTGTTAGAAATCCGTTTATACACGTATGCATGTCCGTTTGATTGGATTTTTTTCACTCGAACAATAATAGGAGCATATGAAAACGGTCGAATGTTGTCTATTAATGCCAGGAAATGTTCTATCTCTTTGATGATTTCAACAGCCCCGGCACAGTATACAATAAAATACAGTGTATAGCTTGACTGTCCAACAGTGTACTGTTGTAATGTTAGTGCATTCGGCTAGATGTAGGGCAGCGAAATCTGCCGAGGTGTGCCGAATGACAGTTAGTGGACTTTAGAGGACAGTAGGAAGCCATTTAAGGACTTTATTTTGTCTAAGTTACAATTTTTTCTCGTTTGACAGAGACCAGGTATTGCCAGGTGAGATGTTTTAAAAGAGAACTGACATGTAGCTATGTTGTGTATAATTCAATGGTTACATATAGCAACGACCAAAACAAAGAAAATTTGGTTTGGTTTATATTGTTACTGTAACGTCCTGTCAACAATCATGTGGTCATAGAAGGACGCCATCCCCTGTGTGAGAGACATCCGGAACTCCTCGGGAACTCCTCGGTGATAGCGCGGAGCTGAAGACGACTTTTATAGTGCTCTCTTACTGAAGCACACTGCCGAAGACACCCCGTAGGATAACCCACTCGGTCATATTATACTGACAACGGGCGACTTCCAAAAAAGCTGAACGCTAAGCAGGAGTAGCAACTATTCTGGCAGGTCTCGACCAGAGGACAGTGCTCTAAGCCCTCCTCACAGGGCGAACGCTCCAATAACGGCCAAAAATGAGGCAGTGTCAAAGTAGACATTAGGAAGAAACGAAAGGTTGTTAAGAAAGAAGAAAAAGATGAGATCCCTATTTAGTCGTCACTTATGATCATGCAATGGGGGCAGTCGGTACGATTCTTACGCCCTACCTGCAGGGCTTCGAAAACTTAGGAATAACGAACATATCTTAGAAAACATTACATGATACGACCTCCCCATACTGTCTCTATCGACGTTTTGTGGGTACTCTCTCTCTCTCTCTCTCTCTCTCTCTCACTCACTCACTCGCTCGCTCGCCAATCGGTGCTTATGAGGAATTGGTAACTACACGACGTTATGGGGAACACAACTTCCAACTTCCAGCATCAATCTCTCTATACTTTCATCTGGACAACAGCGTATGCATCCACCGAAATAAATACACTTTCAGCTATTTCCAAATATTAAACCATATCCAAGTTCTCTCTCCGTTTTAGTATATGGGGCAAAGACAATTTTATGGGGATCATTCGGAACACCTCCGTAAGAGATTTATGCCTCATAAACCCTAAATATTCACCATAAAATACCTGCAATAAATAATCCCTTTAAACCTTCATCAGATGGATATTAAGTCTACCCGACAGAAATATAGTACTATAAATTCTCTAAAAATACTTATCATTGAGAATGTATTCATCAATCAAAGCCTTTTCACAGAGAGATACGAAGATGTTCCCCACAAACACTTATCAGTGAGAATGTATTCCTCATAAACCCTCTTCACAGAGAGATACCAAGATGTTCCCCACAAACACTTATCAGTGAGAATGTATTCCCCATAAACCCTCTTCACAGAGATACGAAGATGTTCCCCACAAACAATTATCAGTGAAAATGTATTCCTCATAAACCCTCTTCACAGAGAGATACCAAGATGTTCCCCACAAACACTTATCAGTGAGAATGTATTCCCCATAAACCCTCTTCACAGAGATACCAAGATGTTCCCCACAAACAATTATCAGTGAGAATGTATTCCTCATAAACCCTCTTCACAGAGAGATACCAAGATGTTCCCCACAAACACTTATCAGTGAGAATGTATTCCTCATAAAGCCTTTTCACAGAGAGATACCAAGATGTTCCCCACAAACACTTATCAGTGAGAATGTATTCCTCATAAACCCTCTTCACAGAGAGATACCAAGATGTTCCCCACAAACAATTATCAGTGAGAATGTATTCCTCATAAACCCTCTTCACAGAGAGATACCAAGATGTTCCCCACAAACACTTATCAGTGAGAATGTATTCCTCATAAACCCTATTCACAGAGAGATACCAAGTTATTCCCCACAAACACTTAACAGTGAGAATGTATTCCTCATAAACCCCATTCACAGAGATACCAAGTTGTTCCCCACAAACAATTATCAGTGAGAATGTATTCCTCATAAACCCTCTTCACACAGAGATACCAAGATGTTCCCCACAAACACTTAACAGTGAGAATGTATTCCTCATAAACCCTCTTCACAGAGAGATACTAAGTTCCTCACAAACAATTGTCAGTGAGAATGTATTCCTCATAAACCCTCTTCACAGAGAGATACAAGATGTTCCCCACAAACACTGATCAGTGAGAATATATTCCTCATAAACCCTATTCACAGAAAGATACTAAAACCCTATTCACAGAAAGATACTAAGTTCCTCACAAACACTTATCAGTGAGAATGTATTCCTCATAAACCCTCTTCACAGAGAGATACCAAGATGTTCCACACAAACACTTATCAGTGAGAATGTATTCCTCATAAACCCTCTTCACAGAGAGATACTAAGTTGTTCCCCACAAATACTTAACAGTGAGAATGTATTCCTCATAAACCCTCTTCACAGAGATACTAAGTTGTTCCCCACAAGCACCTGCTGAATCCATCAACTCAACAGATGTGATTGATACAATGGATTTATTCACACAAAAACAAATAATAACAACTAGATAGCTAGCACTAGCTGTAAAGATCGCAATCAAATCAACAGTGAACATTTTTTATCTTCAATACCAAATTAAACAATAACTGAAATTCAAAAAAACAAATCTCTCAGTCTTCAAAAGATATCAATCATTGCATTGTTTTGCATCGAAGGGTATAAATATCCAAATAGCCTTAGGCTTAAACATGAAATGTAGTAAGTTGAAAATAACATGGCATCATACTAATATTGAATGCAATATTGCATTAAATAAACACATACAATGTAACATTTCACATTTTCCTCTGCACTATATCCGAGATTTGTCATCATTGAGAGTTCTCTAATACTTCCATAGTACTATGTAAAAGGTCAGGATTTCTTATTCCAATATGACCTTGATGACATTGATTATATATATTTAAAATCATCCATACAAATGAAACAGGTCCTAATTTTATCTTTTTTAATGAAAAATAGTGGTAACAAACATTCGCTTGTATATCTTGCATTGCCACTTAAATGTCAAACACAGGTATTTCCCTGGATCAAATTAAGATGAGTTATTTTGGAGAGTGAATGGAATTATTATTAAGAAACAGAAGAAGCCTTAGAATAAACATTGAGGATTTTGCCACAAAGGCAAAGACTGACGGTGATGGAGACATAAGGATTCAAGCTAAATGTTCAAAGGGAATTCGCAAGAAAATTATTTAAATTTTGTGAGGAGAAAATTGTATGTACTAAATGTCTAACTCATTCAGAGCACCAATTAACATTTGCTGATATAAGTACATATACAGTGCATCATTGGATGCAAAACAAATGTACGTAGATAATTCTATCCTAGGTTCTTCCAAGAAATGGAATTAATTCAACCGAGTCATTTCGTCGTCACAAGTAAATAAAAGTAAAGTAAAACACCAAAAACGGCACACTCTTCATTATTGGAATCAAAACATTTCTTGACGAACATAACATAGATTTAGTTCCGCAAAGAAGATGCTTGCAAAAGCTTCATCTTTTTTTTCTGATGCTGCTGTGTCAGGCTCCAAACTTAATACTTAATACACTTCCAGCCTCTTTTTTCGAACATTGTTTTCACATAAGTGTTTTTCCTTGTCCCTAATAAAACATCATTTTTTGTTGGAGGCTTATTTGATGTACGTAATACATGGATGAAATATGCGCTTAAGGATTTCAGTGTCAGCTTTGGTCCAGGGCACCCTGTTTTTTTTCTTTCTTTCTTTTTCCAGTGAAGGCTCTGAAATTAAAACAAAATATACATCAGTATATGAAAATATGCATTTGCTGATCTATTGCGGGGTCATAAAAATACATTTTATACCACAATATGCGGGTGTTATTCAATTCTCAGTGTATCAAATAATTACTTAATGCAACTGTTGAATAAGTATATAAGTACATTTTGTATATATCCATATTGCACAAATAAATTTTAATGGTAAAATGAGAGTCCATCGGTCACAGTCAATTATTAAATAACTTATTGCTACTGAATGGTTTCAAAATTTTGGTGAAAGTGATCATACTATCTGTTTGTTTTATGAAAAATACAAAGACTCAAATATTATTGACCCAGGTGCCATGTTTAATGGAGTCATTAGTCAAGGGAACCATCATAAAGGTCAAATAGGACTGCTGGTCACCTTAAACACAAGTTAATGTAACGTACGCCAGGTTTTGTAGTTGAATGAAAGCCGGAATACCCGGAGTGAAAACACCGATCGTGACCTACATTCAGTATCTGGCAACTAACTGCCCCAAATAATCTTAAACATGAAACCTAGAGGTTAAGGGCATTAAGTTGTTGTGATCTGGATTTAGTGGCTGAATACAGGGTTTCTGTAGTGTAGGGGGATAAAAACTTTGAAGGCATTTGGTTGCATTAGACAGTAAGTCGATATAAACAGGGGTTCGTAAGACAGGTTTGACTCAATTGATACCTTTCTTTTCTTGGTGATGGTCAATGCACTGGAATCATTGTGGTCACTTGCATGTCTCACTGAAATGTATTAAAACTGTTTTTGTTTAAGAAGAAACAAGTTGTAATGTTTCTATAGCATGGAATTGATCTTATTTTTTCAATAATGAAGGGTTAGACAGGGAAGAACATGTGCAGTGTGCAGTATGCCATATAGCAACTTTGATTCTTATAACAATGACAAATTGTTGTGTTCATCCAATATTATAGTATCAGTAACCTCACCAAGTTTCGATTCAAATGGATGGCAATAACACTGTTTAAAGTAGACTTTAATTTACGCAAATACTGATGTGGCCGTTGTTGCTGTCGCCGTCGTAAAAGTAACACGGTGACCTTATGTTTCACTTTCCGCGACTATTGTCGAAGGTGAGACCAAAATCATAATAGGATGTGCATGTTTTTATATCATTTATATTAGGATATCAATAAAATACTGAATGAGAAAATATTTACATTTTCTGAACAAATGTCTACATTGCTAAAGCTATGCCTTATACAAGAAACTGCCATGTTAATGTTGTGACTATACAGGAACATGAAAATATGATGGGTTCAGACTACATTCCTAACCTAAAACATTTGAAAGAAATGGTATTTTCAAAAACAAATAATACCGTCAGTATTACTTAGATGTGCAGCATAATCATAACATGCTAATTAAATCACAGATCATCTGGATAACAGCTGCTCTCTAATGATTTGATTAAGATTCAAAATGTATATCTTTACTTATTCTAGCTAACTGTCATCTGCTTAACAATTCAAATACATAATAATATCTTAATTACTTCCACACCAGGACCAAATTGTTTTCATTCAATGTGTAGTTAATATCTCAGTTTTAGTATATGCTACTTGTATATATGTACCTTGTATCACAAAGATTTTTAAATGTTTGATGATCCTGTTTTGGTGTTGAAATTACAAATACATGAATTGGCTTTATAGTCCACAAATACTATCATAACATTATCCATTCTCCAGTCCATGTTATGTTCAGATAGATCAAACAAAGTTAAAATAACAGCAAAGAAGTAATTGTGTAGAATATCCCACTGAACCTTTCAGAAGAGCAAAATTGCTTGCAGCACAACATTTCAGAAAAATTATAAAACAAAATGAAATTTGATCCACATATCTGTAGATCCAATACATCCATGTTCTTATCACCACAGAAGGCAAGGATTTCACTAAATTGAAAATCATTTCCAAAACAAGCAAATCCACCAGAAGGAAACTCCATATCTCAATCTAAAACTTGTTCTAGATTCCACTTAATCATATTAATTTCAAACATTTTAATGACAATTTGCAAACATTTCAATGACAATGATTTCAATAATTTTGTTCCCCATAAACTCAGAGAGAAATTAAAATATTTCATATCAGATTAAAGAATCCACATCAGGCCTGACCTGATTTTTCAACCAATCTTGGTAAGAGTATAAAGCTTGATTTTCTTCACAAATTTGACAGAAAAGATAGGTTGTAGATGAGAGAATGCTTGATAATCTGATATTTCTCACAAACTTGACAGAGAGAAAGTTTAAGGTAATATTCCTCACAAACTTGACAGAGAGAAAGTTTAAGGTAATATTCCTCACAAACTTGCCAGAGAGAAAGTTTAAGGTAATACAAAAAAAAATGTAGTCCTCACAAACTTGTCAGAGAGAAAGTTCTAAGGTAATATTAATATTCCTCACAAACTTGCCAGAGAGAAAGTTTAAGGTAATATTCCTCACAAACTTGCCAGAGAGAAATCTTGATATTCATCATAAAGTTGACATTTTGATTCTTGATCCTGACAGGAAAAATGTGTTTCACAGTTTGAGATATAAATTGGTCAAGGAAACGAATACAGCATCTTAAATTTGAATTGTGTAAAATATCTATTGAAATGCATGAAGCCAAAATTTTACACAAAAATTTGAAGTCTAAAACTGCACTTGACAATTATTAACAACATGAATGCAAGTTATTTGCAGGAGTTTATGAAATCTCTGACAAATAATTATGCTGATTGTGTAAATGGTATAAACATCCATTTGTAATTTTATGTGACCATTTCATGCAAGTTTTACATATTTTTGTTCATTGCATGTATACATACCCATCATCAAGTCTATCAGGCTTCTGTGGCTTATAAGAAGGGTCTCTGCTGTCAGAATCATAGTCATGAACACTACTATCACTGTCTTTATGTGAGCTACAAAATAAATGTATTTGTATATAACATCAAAAGAATTTTTGTTTTAAAAATAAGTTTGGTGCATGGTTTGATATCATGTGCGAAATCATTCAATCATTGATATTTTTTGTTAAAGCTGCATGCACAATTATATAATCATTAAAATCCCAGCGCAAATCACATGTACCCGTGATGTGACCTTGAACTTTGACCATGTAAATCAACGGGAACCTTCTTCTGTTAATACATTCATAACATGTGATGCACACCCATAAACAATATACTCACTAATTGGTTTGCCATCTCTTTAAGATTCTGGTCTTTCTCAGACCAACACTCTGTAATGCACATAATAACAAATCATAAAATATCCATTAATCGGTTATTCGGGTTAACTAGGTTATATGTTAAAGGCACTTTAAATGTGGTATTTTAAATGGGGTACACTTACACTATACATACAATTTATATGGCAATATCACTGGGATATTGTGATTTTATAAAGGAACTAGTAGAAAATCATATCTTTACTTCTAAATGTATGTGTTTTATCCAGTATCTATGGTAAGCATCTGCAGTGCTACACAATGGATGATAAAAGACTCAAGTGTTAATCATATGTAAATGTGAACAGCTGTGACCTAGGCAGGGAGTAATTAAACTTTTTACGGGAAAAGCTGTACTGGATTAAATTCATTTCTTTTCAAGTCATGGAGACAACTTAATACATACCAATATGGGCCAAATCAGCGAGCAGTTGCTGTCCTCGCTGCAAGAATCCATTACTTGCTCCAGATCCGGCTTTTCTTTAACAGCTGTGTGAAAGAAGAATAATGTAACATTCATCATAGCATCAAACTACTAAAAATGATATGTACATAATTGGAATAATTGAATAATTTAAATGTAACGGCGAATAATTAAATATTTTCTTTAAGCATAAAATGATGTCATTTTTTCCAACAAGCAGATGAGATTGTGAGCACCAAATGAAAGTCTTTTAAAAGAAATTCTTTCTTGAATAACTTCCTAAAACATTGCTGACCAAAACTGCAAGTTAGCTTTCCCTAAGTACAATAATAAAACAATTCCTGTAGGGTATCTTAACTTTAATACATATCTGATAGATAAAACATGTATAATTTTACCAAACTACCAACCCTACCCTATCCACACCCTTTACCAGTAGTATAAGTAATGAAAAAGATACCAACCACTAAAGGCTTCTCTGTTTTCCTTCAGCATGACCATGTTTCCATCATATCTGAAACTCATGTTTCCATCATGACCATCTGTTAGTGTTATGCTCTCTAGTTCATCATCTGATCTCCATTCTAGTTCATCATTTGATATTCTTTCTAGTTCATCATCTGCTAACTCTCTATCCTCCACCAACATCTCTTGGTCATCGTCCTTCATCTGTCCATCCATCACAATCTCTTGGTCATCATCCATCATCTGTCCATCCTTCACAATCTTCTCTTGGTCATCATCCATCATCTTTCTATCCTTCACAATCTTCTCTTGGTCATCATCCATCATCTGTCCATCCTTCACAATCTTCTCTTGGTCATCGTCCTTCATCTGTCCATCCTTCACAATCTTCTCTTGGTCATCATCCATCATCTGTCCATCCTTCACAATCTTCTCTTGGTCATCGTCCTTCATCTGTCCATCCTTCACTATCTTCTCTTGGTCATCGTCCTTCATCTGTCCATCCTCCAATATCTTCTCTTGGTCATCATCTACCTTGCTATTCTCTTCAAGCCTTTCTTGTTCATCAATGTTATCATCTACTATCTCTTCTTGTCCATCAGCATGTCCTGTCATTCCACTGCCTTTCTGTAGATATGAATTGGTAGCATTTTTTAAAGACATGGATGTGCGGAAAATACATAAAAGGAAAATGCATGTATATATCAGGCCAGTAACCACTATATTAAACTAACAATCACCTTTTCAATTACATTCAAACAACCTTTTTTTAAAACCATAACAGGACGTAGGGTGCTCTATGTACATTTTAGAACCTGGACATTATTGTCAAAAGAATAATATTTTTTTGCCTTATTAGTGTGTTCAGACTCTTCATAAAATATTCACTAATATTAGTTGCAGTTTTGTAACACATATTTATTAAGGCTGTTATGATATACTTATGCCATGATACTACAATGTATATACCACGATATCTACTCGCGATAAAAATTTTAAATGAGTCACCATATTTGATGGCATCGGCGACGCATATTATTTTGGTATATTGACAGGGATTTGCAGTCTGGAAAAAAGGTGTTTGAGGGAATTTAGTTTCACCCCCGCCAAGTTTCATATCACTATACATGTACTTATTGTACAAGGACGCATGTTTGTTACTTGACGGCATTTATCACGAGAGCCTATCAAATTTTACATTACATGAAATATTATTTCCGGCAAAAATTGGATCCATACTAAAAAATGGACCAGATCAGACCAAACTGACTCAAACAAAAATACCGAAAAATGAAAAGTGTACCAAACCTAAGAAATTTATCATAGTTTTCGGTGCACCGCAGTGTATCTTTACAGCCCTAATTTTTATTGACTCATTCTTCTATCTGTGAAAGTGCATACATGAATGGAAATCACATGTATAAATACCAATGCGTGGGAGCAGAGCTATATACAGTGATTTTTGGTGCATACAATGTCACTTTTAAACTCATTCAGAAAATCAAAATGTGATACTCTTACTAAATAAATATACTAAACATTCAAATTCATGGTGTTGCCAAGTATTACCTTATAAATGCATGGACAATTTTTATAAAAACTAACCTTTGACTTTGTTGCTTCCAAATCATCAAAAAATTTCCTTTTATTTCTACCTTTCAGTTTGTCTGTTAAAATATAATTGATTCTCATAACATCACATGGGAATATAAAAAACAAAACAAGTAAAACATCTCATTCTGGAAAGGTCAATTAAGTTAAGCTCTTACATTAAGGCTTCAAACAGAATTTAAGGAGTTTTCAAAATATTGTCAACCAAATTCAAGCACCATTTTGTACTTATAAATGCTATACAATTACATCATCACTTGAATAGTAAAGCTTGAAATGTTTCTATATCGAGAGATATTTTTAAGGAATTATTGTGATAGTAATTAACTGTCATGCAATCTGTATAAATTACATGTTTACCTCATGTTTTTGTAATGTTATTTCTTAGTTTTATTTTTATTTTTTTTCAAAGAAAAAGCAATATGGATAAATACTACATAACAAAGCATAACAAGATTTTCAATTATCTTTAAGGGGTTTTTCAAGACTTTCATTAATGTTCAAGAATTTTCCAAGATCTGCACCCGCCTTACTCTTTGATTTATGAAAACAGATTAATTTATAACAAATTAATACCTAGTGATTTCCTCAGCTGTTCATCACTGACTGTATATTTCCAATTAGATTTGTTGAGGGTTATGCTGTAAAATAAAACAATAAGTCCATGAGCTTTAGCAGTCTACTGATTTTGAAATTATTCTGTTAATTTGAACCTTTTGGTCAAATCCATCAGCCCATATTGGGCCTATGATTTCCTAATATAAACTATAGCATTTTTTCTCACAAATTCAAGACGTTAACTGTACTCTTAAACAAAATGATGAAACAAACGAAAACCTGCAAGAGTAAACAAGAGTTACGCGTAATTATATGTCTCACCTTTCCTGCTTTGTCAATAAATCACAGATAGCTATATGTGATAGGTGTTAAGCATGATTGTATCAGCTATATATATATAACCTCATCAAGTCTCAATTCAACAGGAGGGCTACAACAATGAATATTAAAAATGTTTTCTGCATTCGTTCTAAGGCAATGTAAAAAAGGGTCACTTCAGACTTCAAAACTAATAACTATAAAAAGGAATGCGATAACGTACTTATATTCATCTTCATCATAGAAGTAGCCTTTTCCCTCAGAGGCATATCCTGGCCACCACACTCCCTTGTCAAGCTTCACAAATATACAGGATCCATCTGAAATGAAAAGAATGATACTCAGAAGAAGTTTGAAATGTGTTTTTCAAGATGGCGACTGTAGCGCACTGGTAGAACTTGAGAAGAAGTTAAAAATGTGAAAAGTTTACAGGCGGTGTACGGCGGACAATAACAAAAATAAATAAGTAAACTATATAGTTATATAAAAATTATGTCTTCACTCTATTCCACATAAATGAAAAATCAAGATTAGTAAATGTATGACTGGTACCTTTAGGCTGATTTGATTCAGATTGTTTTCTGTAAGGCTTGGGTTTTTTTTTGCTTCGTCCCATGTTATGTGAGTAAAGAAAATACAAGTATTAAATGTATGCATACTTGTCTACATTGTATTATCATAGATCTATACAAGAGGTGAAAGGGGACAAGAAATTTTGGCAGTGTTGAAAAATTATTAATACACGTCGTAATCTCTAGTCATAATACCATAGGTACATATACTGTGGTTATTTCTAGGGGTGCGACAGTTAATTTGGTTAAAAACCAATAAACCACAGTTCAACGTTGTCGGTTCGGTTTTCAGTTTGTATACTTATATTTTGGTTTGATTCTAAAAATTACTCAATGTCATTTATGCTAGTCTTGGTCAATCAGACGCTTGTAATGTCTGCATAGTTACGTAATTATCAAGCGTCTAGCTGACTGCGACTTATACAATGGTGGTGAATATGAAGCGTATGTCAGAAGCGTGGCATTATTTCCAATTAAACCTGGACCTGACAACAAAAATGGGAAATCAACAGCGTATTTAACATACATACATGTGCAGAAACTTATATATAAGTTTTATACAACGTCAAGCCACTGCACTACATCTACTGTCATATGTAATCCTATCTAAAATGGAAACGTGGTGCACTTTAAGTCACTCTTAAGTCGATCTTTGGAACGAAACAAAATATTCCTTTATATCCAGTCAGGTTAGTCAGTTCTGCAGTTGCGTTTAGATTGAAAAACAAATAAGAAGCATCTTCACAGTGACCAGGTCTATATCTGTGTTTATTAAAACTGATTTATTGCCCTATTCTGTTGTAGAACAGCTGGGTTTTCATCAGACGATACATGAACTTGAGCCTCGATATACAATTCTCTATCGTAAACATTTTTCCCGAAAATGTAATTCCAAAGTTATATATATAATGAACAATGAAAATCTATGCTGAAGCTTGCCATTTGATAGGTACACGTGATGGACTGAAAAATACTTATGTATGAATCACTATGTTGGTTGATATATATCACTGCCTCACAGTTACATGTAATTTATTATTGAAAACGAGCCTATGGAATTTTAAAACTAATATTCATGTGGTATTGCATATTGGTGCCCACCAACGGCATTGTGATATCTTGAAAATTTTTAGACTATAATAACGGCCTCTTGGAAATCATGAATATTAAGCAATCATGCACGATCCGACGTTCTTTTACAACTTCAAATGCCAGGAAAAAATACTTGTCCAAGTCTCTAATGGCATGGTATTGTGTTTCAATTTGCCTATTTAGATCATCCTCTAACAATGAGTAACATGTAAAAATCTAGGCAAATGGAATAAAATTTCTTGTTCTTGTCAGTAATCAAGTGGCAAATCCTCATCCCAAGTCAAGTTTATTTTAAAAAAAATGTATAATAAAAATATATACCATCATCTTATAAATTTTGCATAAATACACACCATGGTATTATGTTATCTAACATATATTTAATACCATATTGATATCACAAGATTTCTCTTTAAATGTAAAATTTAATTAGTTAGCCCTGTTGTAACAGGAGAGGAAAAATGCACGGCTAGACCGGGTTCAAACCCGGGACCTTCAGAACTCTAGACGGACGCTCAACCAATTGAGCTATCTGGTCGCCGACTATCAACCCGGTCTAGAGCCGCTACACTGTTATCAGATAAATTTAAACCTTTTGTTTTTTAATACTAATCATTGAGCCACTCGTTAATTATGTAACAATGCCTACAGTAGTACATTATCAGGTCGGGGGAAACCACAAATTTGCGTGTAATACGCCAATTGGCTTATTATACACCAAATTCAGGCACAGGTGCCTGACTCGTTTTATAAAATAATAACATATACAGTACATATAAATGAGACTTATATGTACTCTATATGTTATTATTTTATAAAACGAGTCAGGCACCTGTGATTCATGTATGGATTTGTTACTAAAAATAGCTCAAATCAATTTAAACTCACCTTTTTCATTTTTTTTTATCAAAGTCGCATTAATTTATGACAAAATAAATAATATTTTGCTGAAAGATGTTTAATTGAAGCATTGGCTACTTAGAAACTTGATGTAATAATCGCCGCCGTACTAACACTCGTAACAAATCCATACCCCAATTAGCGTATAATAGGCCAGTTGGCGTATTATACGCAAATTTGTGGTTTTCCCGACCTGATTATTACACTTTTATACAGCGCTAGCTTTCAGGATCTCAGGACATTGCATTTATATTAGTAGAATCTACTGTACCTGATTAACTGTTTACTAACCCTCGCCCATAGGTCAAGGCAAGATATATTTCATCGCTGCTGGTACAAAAATCTGCATTTCCGTCATTCCGTAAACAATGTGAAATAGTTTGTGATCTTGTAAAGACAGCATTACAATTCGAAAGTCAATATGCTGTTTAAATGTTATCAAAAATCCATTTTGGTATTCACTCAAAGAAAATTCATCGGCAAATGATTTTGCAACATCAATTCCGTCAGTGTCAAAGAAAAAAATCTTGCATTCACATTTCGAGTCCACACAATGTAATGGTTTCGCCATGTCTTACATTTAATACTTTCATTTGATGTTTTCCTCATAAATCGAAGAGAAATAACGTACCTTGCTTGTTCTGCTTTCCTCGCAATACCCTAGCCTGCTCAGGACTCCGCCGAATATTTTCGCGCCAAAATCATGACGTGTTAACATTTGCTACAACTTAGAAGCATTCCGAGTAGAAATTTCCCATGATTCCTACACCTCCATTTCATGGTCGTGTGATAATATGAGAGTGTTGAAATGGTCTAAAAATAGCATTTTTCTACTTTCAGTTTTTTATTAAAGATTCGCTCACGCTGATTACGAATATATGGGGGAGCGATTTGTGGGGAACGACGGGAATCCCCATAAGCACCGTTTTTCCCCACAATGTTGGTCTAAAACACAAAAATATTCCCCATAAGCTGTCTAGCTCGGGTGCTCTCTCTCTCTCTCTCTCTCTCTCTCTCTCTCTCTCTCTCTCTCTAGGATACACTCCAGTCTATCGTACCCTTCACCGACACCATCTCTCTCTAGGATAAACTCCAGCCAATTGTACCTTTCACCGACACCATCTCTCTCTCTCTCTAGGATACACTCCAGCCAATTGTACCTTTCACCGACACCATCTCTCTCTCTCTCTAGGATACACTCCAGTCTATTGTACTTTTCACCGACACCATCTCTCTCTCTCTCTAGGATACACTCCAGTCTATCGTACCCTTCGCCGACACCATCTCTCTCTAGGATAAACTCCAGCCAATTGTACCTTTCACCGACACTATCTCTCTCTCTCTAGGATACACTCCAGCCAATTGTACCTTTCACCGACACCATCTCTCTCTCTCTCTAGGATACACTCCAGTCTATTGCAATCCAGGGAAGTATGAGTACGTACAGAAATGTTTTCTATCTTATCGATGTGCTTGCCATCTGATCAACTTAATGAATTGTTATTTGACCATTTTCTTTCGCACAAAACAGTAATCGATACTCTCCTCAACTCGATGTAACACAATCAGCGAAGCGCACCGGCGCGATGTGTCAATATGCTGGAATCTATTTGCTAGTTACACTATACGCAGAACATCCAGCTACATTAGCAAGCCTATAATAGATAATTAAAACCAAGCAGTCATTTCCGATTTTTTTCCTGGAAATGTGATTAACAATTTTTTTCTGCATGTTCATTTTCTTTCTTGTCTGGCTATACGACCTGAAATGTAGTTATTCTGTTGTAATCAAGGTTCATTGAACTGCAGTACTATGTTAATCTATACTTTGTTATAGTCCTATTATATACGAACCTATTCGTTGATTTAACTACTTCCGTTTCCGGTGTAGATTCCAGAAACCGGAAATCAATCCGCTTTGCATTTCGGTTTTAGATTATATGGCGTTAGAACAGATAACACAAAAACACAAACATAGCTCTGGTCCTTAAAAGGTTTCTCTAGGTCAATGTCGGTCATAAGATATGTCGTCGCGGTTTGACAAGTCTGGTTAATTTCAAGCAGAAACGAATGGGGTTTTAATCGAATCGAGATAAATAATGATTGAAGGGTTAAAAGGGCCGTGCAGAAAAAGACTTGAACACGGCTTACTTATGAAAATAAATTTTATCTTGTCCTTCTAGGCCTCGACTCTTGGACCGAACATGTTGAATCTAGAAGACAGGATAAAATAATAAAATCCGACCTAAAGGAATGATCAAACATAGAAGTGAGGGGGTGGGAGGGGGCGATCTCTCAGGGCAGTTTGAATCGATTTTGTTAATTTTTGATATCTGAAAAATACTGTGAACGCTAAAAAATTATAATACTGTATAGTGATGGCGTACAGTACATGTACTTGGCAACGGCAAACATATCGAATCAGGCAGGAGATCTCACAAACCAGGAATCATGAATGATTTACAGAAAACGCAAAGGAAAAGCAATTTAAAGTTGTGTTTGTGGGGACTATTGAACCATATAGCAAGAAAGACACTGGGAGGGAAATGATAATGTGTCCGCTCAACGCTGTACATCCCCACTTTTATCGATACAGTGTACTTTTTTCATTTATATGTCAAAACATAGTTTTTGGTAGTTCCATTGTTTATAAACATACGTGGGGAAAGGGAAAGGACACCTGTCAGTAGACCTTACAAGTTCAGTCACAAATACAGTGGTATACCAAGTACAAATTTCCCAAGGAATTCCCAATAACTCACTCCGAAAATCATTGGGCGAGTTCATCAACCATGGCTGATTATATTAACCAAATCATTGTGCGAATTCATCAACCATGGCTGATTATATTAACCAAATCATTGTGCGAATTCATCAACCATGGCTGATTATATTAACCAAATCATTGGGCGAATTCATCAACCATGGCTGATTATATTAACCAAATCATTGTGCGAATTCATCAACCATGGCTGATTATATTAACCAAATCATTGGGCGAATTCATCAACCATGGCTGATTATATTAACCAATTCATCAACCATGGCTGATTATATTAACCAAATCATTGGGCGAATTCATCAACCATGGCTGATTATATTAACCAATTCATCAACCATGACTGATTTTATTAACCAAATCATTGTGCCATATGTTGAACGCATCAAAGAGGAAAAGGACCTCACACTTCTCCAAAAGGCCCTCGTTATCTTTGACTGTTTCAGGGGACAAATAACACAGGATTTTCGCGACCTGTTAAAAAAGCAACACTTGGTGTTTGTCACTATACCACCCAACTGTACAGACCAACTCCAGCCTATGGACCTCAGTGTTAACAAATCTGCAAAGGATTTTTTGAAAAAACAGTTTGAGATGTGGTATGCGGAAGAGATCGGCAAACAGCAAGCAGGTGGCGCTGCGATCGTTGACATTATTGTTGACCTTTCGCTAACCAAAATGAAACATTATACGATCATCTGAAAACAAGGCCTGAGATTATAACAAACGGTTTCAAAGATGCAGGCATCTGCAAAGTCCTTGATATGTAAGTAGATCTCCATTTAACTGTGTGAATTATCTGTAGTATCTAGGCCATGCAGATTGACGTACATAGATCTATATATATGTAACGTTAACAGTACACGCGGTACGTATGCGTTCCTTGTTCGATGTTAGAACTTTTGATTTTCAATAAATGTTCTTGTACTGTACTTCTTCGTTTTTGTTGTATATGAAACATATATACGCTAAAATTTGAATTACATGTTGTGAAAACGCTAAAAATGAAATACGCTATTTAATAAAACGTGTCATTTTGTACAGAAAACGCGAAATTTGGCATACGCTAAAAAAACAACCGATATACGGTATATACCAATGCTCTAAGCAGGAGAGAAGTCGTCTAAGGCTGTATTTGGTTATAGAGTAAGTGGATTGATGTGAACATAATATTATTCTAAGCTGCAGTCCCAAAATGTATGTGTTATTGAATGGAACTCGAGCAAGTCTCCCATAAGACCAATTCACTGACCTCACGAAACGATCTAATTTAAATGCTAAGCATAGCTGACGTCAAAGTTGTACTTGGTAGGGTTGTCCCTATGGATAGATACGGCCAAATGTCAATTGATATGTCAATCATATTGTCTGTCAGAGTGACTCCGTTACTTTATGATAAGACGTGTGCGGTATCCTCCAATACCATAGAATTAATACAACAGAAAGAAAAAAAGATAACTATGTGCTTTAGATTATTTTATCATGGTATAGTTCTTTAAATATTCCATTTTCTTTACATAACGGGCGATTGGAATATGGCGCATGGTTGAAAATCAAGAAGGTACGGTCTTCTCTTAGACATATTTATAAATGCTTAAAATAGAAGGAAGATTGAATTGTGGACTTTGAGCAAAACGGATGCATTTTGGACATGTGGGTATTGGCGGCGGACAAAATAGCACAATTTAGAGAGCATCCTGTCGAATTCAATTTTGGATGGTACTAGTAGTAATTCGCAAATGCATTTTATTTCTAAATCTATCCTAATAGCAGAATATCCCGTGACTGACACACAGACATAGAATCAAGCGAGACATAGAGACTGATCGCAGGAAGTTCTTAAAGCCTCGCTATGTATTTGTTTATAAATATAAGACTTCATCACTTCGTAATCCCCTACGGGTTTATCTTCATTTGATTTCGAGCAAATCTGCTCAGGCACGTCAATGATTCAAAAGTAAAGTATGTAATTAACATCTAAAAATGGAATGTGACCAAAACCTGCGTTTCGCGGTTTCAGTTGCAATTAAAAAAAGAACAACTACAGTATTAATTTTTAATTTCCATATGGTTTCATCATTAAGGTTGATTATATTCTATATCTTCCGTGATTCAACCTATTTCCTTAATTGTGTTATGATTAATATGCTATGAAAACATAGAGAGACTTTAATTAACGTTCTAAAACATTCAATTACTGTAAAGGTTATTGTTGTTGCGCAGCCATATTTTAGCGTATCGGTATTTACATACTTGTAACAGCTAAACACAATGATGAATTGGCTTGCCTAGGAGCTGTAATTAGCACAACAAAATCTTAGCGTGCGAATATTAAACACCACTATATGTCACATTTACATCTTGGTTTCTATATTAGAAATATTCATTGTCATTCCTGCTGTCGACGTTCCGATTGGGTCTTTATTGACTATGGTATATCTTCTACACTTGTGACGTCAATCTGGTATATCTTCAACATTTGTGACGTCACTCTGGTATATTTTACTACATTTGTGATGTCACGCTGGTATATTTACTACATTTGTGACGTCACTCTGGTATATTTACTACATATGTGACGTCACTCTGCTAGATTTACTACATTTGTGACGTCACTCTGGTATATTTACTACATTTGTGAAGTCTCCCTATATATTTACTACATTTTTACATTTGTGACGTCACTCTGGTATATTTACTACACTTTTACATTTGTGACGTCACTCTGGTATATTTACAACATTTGTGACGTCACTGGTATATTTACTACATTTGTGACGTCACTCTGGTATATTAGTTACGTTTGTGACGTCACTCTGGTATATTTACTGCATTTGTGACATCACTCTGGTATATTTATTACGTTTGTGACGTCCCTCTGGTATATTTACTACTCTTTTACATTTGTGACGTCACTCTGGTATATTTACAACATTTGTGACGTCACTGGTATATTTACTACATTTGTGACGTCACTCTGGTATATTAATTACGTTTGTGACGTCACTCTGGTATATTTACTGCATTTGTGACATCACTCTGGTATATTTATTACGTTTGTGACGTCCCTCTGGTATATTTACTACTTTTTTACATTTGTGGCGTCACTCTGGTATATTTACAACATTTGTGACGTCACTGGTATATTTACTACATTTGTGACGTCACTATGGTATATTTATTACATTTGTGACGTCACTCTGGTATATTTACAACATTTGTGACGTCACTGGTATATTTACTACATTTGTGACGTCACTATGGTATATTTATTACGTTTGTGACGTCACTCTGGTATATTTACTGCATTTGTAATGTCTCTCTGGTATATTTACTACATTTGTGACATCACTCTGGTATATTCAATATATGTGACGTCACTCTGGTATATTTCAGGTTTGTTAATTAAAGCTCTGTATTACGGCGGTAAGTTTTGCTCGTGTGATTTTAAAAAAAAATATATGCATACATTTGTATATCAATATTTTGATCTAGGTATGGCTATATCACAACGACATAAATGTACATTTAGCCCCCTCAGGGGGGTTCACAAATTATTGTCCGTGTATATTGGGCCTTTAGCAACCAGCCAATGTCTATCTCAACTCACTTTGGAGCATGCAGCCAGAGCTATAACATCAGCGCGAACAGCCTGAGTATGTGGTAGGGCAGTGTGAGTAACGCCATATGTACATGGGCTAAAGCACTTGTTCAAGGTGATACAACACAGTGTCCACATCATAGAATGAAGAAACATTTATGTTCTTTTCTCTTCATTCTATGTCACATGTGATGTTTGAGGGTAGTTTTCTTTGTGATTATCCCATTTTTTCCTGTATACCCCGCGTATAAACCAATTAGTATTCGAGGATTTCAGCCGACTCGTTATATTCATTTTCACAATTCCTTCTCAGAAACGAAAATACCGAGTGCTGTAGATTGATATGTGGCGATGTAATTGCTCTTAAGGTCGGGGAGCAAAAGAGGGATGTTTAACCATGACGGTTACAAACGACTGTAGGAATTAATCCGTGACATATTTCTAGTGTCCAGTCTGAAATAAGTGACGAGCAGGGTTCATTAGTGTCATTTTGTGAAGTGGATATCAATGATATTATTTTCGATGATATATGCGATAATGAAAACGATTTAGTAGTGCAGGAACAGTGTTTGTGATTACAAATGGTCGATTAATAAGCAAATCCCCCACCTAAAAAGGGGGGAAGGGTTAGAGCATTATTTTTACGTTCAATTAAATGCTTAAACGTTTTTGAGGATGGCTGTTCTCTGATATTTGTTTAATGAATCGTTCTATCATTTTATACTAGATGGGATAAAAGATTGAAATGTACTTGACAATCGGACATTAGGAACAATACAATTTTTGGTATATCTAACATTGAATAGAATATTAGTTACACTCTTTTTATCGCCAAAAGAAAGCTGTAAACGTTGAACGTATATAGATATATATATATCTTTTCAGTATTAAATCCAGAGATGATCTATTTACTTAATATATCTAAATCTTCAAAAGAGGACGACGAAGAATACGCCAAAGAATTATCGCCGACAAATAAACAATAAATACTATTACTAAGTTATCCACGGTATAATTCATGCATATTAAAACAAACATGGCTCAAGCACAATTCCTTGTGGGACGCCGATGTTATTATATCATGTATGTGTATATCAATTTTCAACCACAAACTATCTACGTGATGTATAATTTTTTATCTCCTATGCCAC
This sequence comes from Pecten maximus, assembly GCF_902652985.1. Taxonomy (NCBI): domain Eukaryota; kingdom Metazoa; phylum Mollusca; class Bivalvia; order Pectinida; family Pectinidae; genus Pecten; species Pecten maximus. The sequence continues at coordinate 20,370,543 of NC_047033.1, read as the reverse complement.
ATGCACTCAATTTTAACTACAGACCGTTATGGTCAACCCGGTCAAACGCCTTCAATATATCAAAAAATATTAGGCAAATGTAATTATTCAAGATATAAAGCTTACCTAAAACCACCTAATTCTACATTTCCGGTTACATCATCGGCTAAAGGTGGAATTACTTCGTGGTTTCCAGACTGCTAATATAATTTCACAACAAGTCTCAAATGTTACTTAGGATTGCTAGCGTCTAGAATTATTAAAATTATCACCAATACTTTCATAAAGCATTTCTCTTGTAAGCCTTTTTGTATTATTCTACGGTACATTGCAATACAAGATCTAACAATACCTAGCAGAATTGTTTACGGTCTCGCATGGTCTTTCTCGGACGCAGTGCACCACGGGTATCTGGTTATACTTATAAAAATATATTAGCACATACTCCTGCTATATCAACAAGGTTTAACACTTGAAGAGCAGACGATGTATCGACTGTGGAACGGAAGTAGCTATCTGTCTTAGAGATGTCTCAAAACGGACAGTCTGATTGGTCGACAATTATAGTTACATGTAGTATTGTGTACAGAGCTGCCGACCAATCAGATTGCCCGTTGCAAATTCGCTCTAAAATATATAGCTTACTTCCGTTCAACAGTCGATACATTGTCGGCTACCACGAGTGTTACACCTCAGGCGTGTTCAGGATGACGAGCGCTCGTGAGATAAAGTATGTGCTCGCTTCTGAACAGGCATGCACGCGCGAGCGTTCGCGAGCGCACGCGTATCGACCCACCGAGTTGTTCGCCAGAATAACCAAGATGGCGTCAAATGTATTACACATGGAAAAACTGACTTTAAAAACCGATGACGAGAGCTTATCGTACGCGTTTTTTTGTGACTGACAAAATCAGTGGCCGCTGTCATTCCGGTAAGAAGGATTTACTGCTACAAATTACCACAATCATGCACTATAAATGATATTTTTCACTGAAAATGAACAAAAACACCTCCCTATGTACTTTAAACTGTTTACCTACAATGGAGGCCACTATCTTGATTGCATGCGCAAGCTCACACTACCGTTTTGGATCGCCGATTTATTGTCACGCGAGCGTTTTCGCGAGCGCGCGCCATCCTGAATGGCCCCTTGTTGATATAGTAAAAGTAGGCGCTCATATTTATCCCTATAAGTACATGTACTATCGAGGTATGGTCACAAAAAAAAATTTAATTAATTTATTTCCAATCAACAGACCCGGGGGTCCATTTACAGAATGGATAACAAATACAACATAAGTATAAAATATCACAGTTCGTTATGAATGTAACACAGACATATATGTTCAAAAGTATTGACTAGTGGGGGAAAAAAATGCTGTAATCGAACTTTGAACCCAGTGAGGGACAAATAAAACATATCACAGTCTGTAACAAGATCAAAAGTATTAAAATTGCATTGAATCCTGTTTAAAACACTATACTTTCATATATTTTATGCGACTTTTCTGATAGTAAAACTGAATAAAACGGGATGATCGTAGATTACGACCGGGTACTAAAAGACACATTTGCTCAACTAAATAAGGACAGTCAAATACACTGGTGTATTTACACATTTGAAAATAAAAGCACAGTCTAAATATGCTAGGTCAAGGTAGGCTTAACAAAGAGACAGTTGGCAGTGGGGATATTAGAGTAAAAGAAAAGAGGAAAAAAAAAAAAAAACGAAAAAAAAAAAAAAAAACTCGATGAATATATATTTTTCGTCAACATGTGACCCAGGGTTTATCAGCGAAAGGATAATCTTATCTATTGTAAAGGTTGCCAGTCTTTGAAATGTAAGGATTGAACGCTGGTAATATTTTTCATTCAAATAACTTCGTTCAGGCTTTAAATCACAGCTATCCAACATAAGAGATCATATAATCCATATGATACATAAGATAGATTGATGAAATTATGCAATGTCAGATGAAAGTGCTTCCACTAGAACTGAAATGCGTGCATTGTTATGAGTACATTGTGTAATTTTGTCTTGGAATGTGGAGTTTAAATCATTACTGAATGCAATCTGCTAAGCCCAACTTAATCCCAGATCGAATTGAACTGTCGAGATAGGATGAATATCTGCAGCATAAAGTCAAATGATATTAAAGGCACCAGAGTTGTACAGGCGAAAAAACATTCTAAGCATTTCTATCCGTAGTTCAGGAACTTCACGTAGTGAAAGCGAAGCTCGTTAGCACTTCTGAAATGCGACACCTCGACAAGTCTTCACCACCAACACTTAACATGAACGCCAGGCATGTGTCACTCCGCCAGGTGACATTATACTGACATCAAGTCTTCACCACCAATACTTAACATGAACGCCAGGCATGTATCACTCCGCCAGGTGACATTATACTGACATCAAGTCTTCACCACCAACACTTAACATAAACGCCAGGCATGTGTCACTCCGCCAGGTGACATTATACTGACATCAAGTCTTCACCACCAATACTTAACATGAACGTCAGGCATGTATCACTCCGCCAGGTGACATTATACTGACATCAAGTCTTCACCACCAATACTTAACATGAACGTCAGGCATGTATCACTCCACCAGGTGACATTATACTGACATCAAGTCTTCACCACCAATACTTAACATGAACGCCAGGCATGTGTCACTCCGCCAGGTGACATTATACTGACATCAAGTCTTCACCACCAATACTTAACATGAACGTCAGGCATGTATCACTCCACCAGGTGACATTATACTGACATCAAGTCTTCACCACCAATACTTAACATGAACGTCAGGCATGTATCACTCCACCAGGTGACATTATACTGACATCAAGTCTTCACCACCAATACTTAACATGAACGCCAGGCATGTGTCACTCCGCCAGGTGACATTATACTGACATCAAGTCTTCACCACCAATACTTAACATGAACGTCAGGCATGTATCACTCCACCAGGTGACATTATACTGACATCAAGTCTTCACCACCAATACTTAACATGAACGTCAGGCATGTATCACTCCGCCAGGTGACATTATACTGACATCAAGTCTTCACCCCCAACACTTAACATGAACGCCAGGCATGTATCACTCCGCCAGGTGACATTATACTGACATCAAGTCTTCACCACCAACACTTAACATGAACGTCAGGCATGTGTCACTCCGCCAGGTGACATTATACTGACATCAAGTCTTCACCCCCAACACTTAACATGAACGTCAGGCATGTATCACTCCACCAGGTGACATTATACTGACATCAAGTCTTCACCACCAATACTTAACATGAACGTCAGGCATGTGTCACTCCGCCAGGTGACATTATACTGACATCAAGTCTTCACCACCAATACTTAACATGAACGCCAGGCATGTATCACTCCGCCAGGTGACATTATACTGACATCAAGTCTTCACCACCAATACTTAACATGAACGCCAGGCATGTATCACTCCGCCAGGTGACATTATACTGACATCAAGTCTTCACCACCAATACTTAACATGAACGTCAGGCATGTATCACTCCACCAGGTGACATTATACTGACATCAAGTCTTCACCACCAACACTTAACATGAACGTCAGGCATGTATCACTCCGCCAGGTGACATTATACTGACAACAAGTCTTCACCACCAACACTTAACATGAACGTCAGGCAGAGAGGAAGCTGTACAGTTTTGATATAGACATCGTTTGCCTTGACCAGTGGATACAAACGTTTACCTCCGTCATAGGAGTAACGCTAGACTCTAAGGTCAAAAGGAATTGTCAAAGAAAGAGAAATAAGTTTTAAAAAAGAGAGGAAATGTCAATGAAAAAAAAACGAAGTGAGAAGAATTAAGATCACGGGTACTTTGGTCCCTTACAGATCCTAAATGGGACAGCACGTAGAATTTATATACAATTTATAGGACCATAAAAAGTTGTGACAGCAATTTACAAGCAGGAAAAAATCCATACAACGACATAAAAACAATACTGTAGTATGATAAAAAAAGTAATTAAGTTAAAAAGAGTCTAATTAGGAACTAAAGAAAGACTGGCACTCGAAAGGTGGCAGGTGTTTTCGTCAGTATCTCGTATTTCGTGTGACTCCAAGGGCTAGAATAGGAGAAAATAGGTTGAGCCAAGAAAAATACCTTACCAGGACAAAGGGACATGTGTACTAGATGGGTTCATATGCCTTTAAAGCTACATTCAATTAGGAATGAAACTTTGTATATATTTTTTTTCATTAATTGGTTTAGACTTGAAGACTAGAAGTGTTGAGGCGAGAAAAATGACATTTTCTTCATTGAAGAAATCATTTTCACAGCAATAGAACTAAGCAGATCAAAATATTTGTCTCAAGGATAAATTCAATGTAATTCCAATTTCCTACAACTATGATTTAGAGTCTGTAAGCATTCAGACTGCGCAGAAAATGTGATAGAACAAGATTACTACTGCATAAATAATTGCCAAGATATGAGAAAAGTGCATCTTCATCAACGCTCGCAATAATACGATTGATCTGTTTTTATTTTCAATTGTAATAAATATCATATTTTGTCTCAGCTGTACAATCGATCATCGCTAGTTTATCGTTCATTGCAAGCATACTAATTAATTTTCATAAAATCAATATGCAATCTGATTAAGTTCGTGTGTTTTTATAGTCTAAAGTTCAGTTCGTTTACAACAATGTTTGTATACCGACATGCATGTATTGTAGAAATGCCTATGACCTGGTGTCAACCAAGATATGTCTTTTAGTTATTGGATATTGCAGAGACCTAGCTATTTCTTCTTTCTATACTAGTGGTCGCTCTGTCTGTTTTTTTAATGTCTTCACATTTTCTTTGTGTTTTATCATTTGTTTGTTCCTCCTCGACGACCGTCCACATATGCCCCTAGCTGTTGCGGGGACATCAAACCAAGACACGATCAAACACAGATGTATTGTAAAATGATCGCGTAATTGTTTTCTATTTTTACCCTTACTGCTGTATAATAATTAAATGCTTTTTTAAATAATTAGTTAACCACACGTCCATTACAGAAATACAAGTGTACTTCAAATTTCTTTTGTTCATTCTTTAACTGTTTCTATGAAATAAACTAACACGGTAGTAGAAGGATTAAAACATATTTTGCTGTGTTATAATAATTCAGATCATTTATTAAATGTCTTTCTTGTAAGCTTTCAATATTGATCTTGGGTCACTCTTTGTCCAAGGCTGATGCGTTCGTTTATTCTTCTCTATTACCTAATGCACCGTATGATACTTCTTCCTGCTCTCAATAAGAGAGCATACTACAATATCTAATCCCCTAAATGGGTCATCATTAAGAGTCTCCAATCCAGAGTCAATAAAAACACAGGGCACCATATCAGTGATGACGGATACATTACAGTGATCTTTACCTCGGTAAATGATGATGATTGTCAGAAGATATTGCATCAAGCCATGATAGATTCTACGGATAAATCTATGAAAGAGGTCGACATTTGGAATCCTCGCCTTTCCATATACAGTACAATGTTCGCTAATGAACAAATCAATAGAGATGTTTTCTGAAAAGGTTTTTTCATATATTCATTTTGCTTCGTTATTTCGTTAGGCATATAATGAAATGGATTCGTCATGTTTTCAAAGAATATTGCTGTGGCTGCAACTGCTACGTCTTCGTGTTTTGTACGTGCAATATTCGTATGGGAAAGCAATCTGTATCACTGGGATAGGATATCTATTCACCATAGCCATCTATACAACATACTTATTGGATGGGATTTAACGATTTAATGCGTTGTCACGGAAAACATTAACTAGCTAAGGTTAATTACACTGAGTGGCGTGGCGTTTTCTGGAGTAATATAGAGGACATCAGAAACTAAGATATTGTGTTTGTTAAATATTAGGTACGTCGGTGTGCCCTGTAGTCAAATATATAAATATTTAAACAATGAACAGTGGTTTTAATGTTGTTATAGTCGACAAGGCAGCAAGATGTATAGTGGACAAATTGCATGGAACCCGTCAGGGTTCCCATGCTACATTAGACCATTAAAACCACTGTGCAATACTTATATTTACATTGTCTTACCATTTTCGTCAACTTTGAAAAAAAAACTAAACAACTAAAAAAAAAATAAAAAAAATCCCTCCTTTTCTAATGTCACATGACCCACTGGGTGTTATAGCGTGAGGTAATGGGTGTTATAGGCGTGTGGTGGCAACTGCCTCTAAGCATTGTGTCAATGGGGAAATGCGGAGCAAATGTAAATATACAACTATGAAGACAGTGCTAAAAGAAAAAAGTTAAAATAGCGGTCTTCATAAAAAAAAATAATAATAATAGATACAACTATTAATGTTTTTAGGTTGATTAAACCGCTGAGTAGTACTCCCCATGCTAGATATCTGGCAGATTCTTGTTAACTTTAAGAATTAGTAATCCAATTTTCAAAAAAAAAAATTACACATCCGATAATGCAATATAACATATTAAGACAGCATACGCCAATACAAATCGCCAGAGGCCATCACAAATTGAAACTTCTAAATAGGTACCATTAATATGATACACCAAGAGGAGATTGGCAAACTCTCGCTGTATTATGACTAATAAGTTACCTTCGCCACATTATTTTGCGCGTTTTGCGCTACGAGCTAATCGTTTTATTTTTGTAACAAATTATTACTCTGAACTCAAGGAGGGGTGCAAATGCGCCTGAATAATTGGAATCTAAATCGACTGTAAAACACCAACTTGAATCCAATGATTGTTACCATTGTAACAGTCAGTGTTTTTCCCCTTGATAGTAAATTGATCATATTTCTAATTCAAAATCGACAGTGCGAAAAAAGGATATTTGCGTAGATACCATAGGAATCAAATGAGAATAAGCCCATATGTTTCTGAAGAGGAGGCGTCTTCTGCTTCATTGGCGAAGCTTGCTATGTTAATTTATGCCAAACAGACGTAGTTCTATCCCAAATGATTGAATACAATGCATAAGGAAAAAATCAAGCATCACATGTTTATTGTACTAGGCTTGCATGTTTGATTTTACATCTTCATGCTACTCAACAACATGTGCTCTTTTATTTCGCTTAATTTGGTTTCACTCTGGAACACGCTGCAGTATATTATATTTAGTCTCATGTTTTGACACTGTCCGATTCTGTTGCTTTAACCACCTACCAACCAACTACAATCGAACCTGAAATGGCTTCATGATGGCGCCCTGTCTTGATGTGCTTAATAGACTATAAAATATGATTAGGTTATTTTTCACTACTTGTAGAAAAAATTGCATTATTAGCTTTCGGCTTCGAAATAATTATATAAACCCTCTTCAAAATATTGTCATCTGGAAGAATTCAACTCAATACCACAGAACTTCTGAGGTTTGTGTCTCGGGAAATGAATGCAATTAATGTTGATACAATGGTGAGGATATGTAGCCTACCTATCTAGGTATGTATACGGAGAAGTCTTTAAATGTACCGAGACAATACCAAGGAAGTATCACTGGTTTTTCCCAAAGTATAATGTACGACATACAATAATTATGGAAAGCTTACAAAGTCAAGGCCTTGGAAATGTTGTTAGATGAATAAGGAAAACATATCTTCTATAATACATATATCTTAATTCATTTGCAAGGAGCATCAATACGGATGCATAAAGTATGCTGAGAAGGTCAAACACATGTCAGTTGCCATTTGATAGAGCCAATATCGAGATTGCTATTCTGTATTTCGATTTGCGCACTTAATACGAGCGTTCGGTAAACTGAATAGTTTGACCTCAGGGATCTATGATAGATAAGAATCAATATGTAGGATTGACCAAAGCGATTAATGATGTCTTAATTGCTCCCTAAATAGCAAAGGGTGGCCTTCGTCTTTTTGATATAGCTATTGTCTTACTCTTTGTGAAGTAAGTTCAGACATACAAAACACAAACATCTTGTTTATTGATGAGATTTCAGGCAAACTAATATAAAAGTATTGTAATTGATAGCATTTTATATGATATTGATAAAAGTGTGTCTGTACATTACCGAAAAACAACTTTGAGAAGACGAAAACTTTCATTTTTGCTGTTTTAATTGCAAATTATTTTACGTCGTTTAACATTACATATATTACACATAGGACAGTACAGCTATTTGTCAGATTGTCAACGAAAAGAATGATCTAATCGTGATCATGATATTTCAACTTATCCAATATTAAAAATTCACCAAATTGAAATTATCAAAATCACCTTAGTTTAACTTACATTCTTCGTAGATTTACAAGGTTCTGGTCCCAGGTTTAAAAGGGTCATATAATGAATTGATTATTACGATTACTCTTTATTACGTAATTTGTGCTTCAAGTTTGTATTCACTTATGTATTATTTGTCAAGTCCAGTACGATTTGTGATATAACGGATTATATACAGTATAATAAGTTTTGAAGATACATGTATGTATCGGGATGGAGATAAATATAACATATAAAATTAATTTTTAAATTCATGCTACAAATGGTATTCACTGACAATGTAATCTTTTGAATGAAGTGTTAAACTGGTTTTCACAATTTACGCACCCTCTGAATTTTATCGCTATCATGATGGTTATACAGAACAGGAGATAGCATCCTTGCGTTTCAGCTTAACGGTCATGATTCTATTTAGCCAATGGACATTAAATTGTGTTCGCTTTCGAGAGCATTAAGATTAAGAGCCACTGAGCCATTAGGGCCAATAATATACATTTATATCCCTTGTTGCAGGGTGATATGGAGTTCTATTTATCAGAAGGTATTATATTTCCAAGAACATGCGGAAATATGACATCGAGGGATATGAAAACCTTCAGATTATCCTTGCAACTAGGACTGTCAACTGTTTAAAATACCTAAGAAATTCAAGAACTTTCTGAGTTAATTCTTTTTATTGTTAACAGACACTGTGATGAACAATAGAAACAATCAAACGTCCTCTTAAATTTTGATATATTTTTTTCTGTTTATGTGTTACAAGTTGAAACATAACTAGTGACAGTTTGTCCACTTTCAAAATTTCATACCGGACTACGATTTTTTCCTAAAAGTGAAAAAATAATACCAAAAGCCAACAGTTGAAACTCATCTTTGGTCACTACCAGAGGTCATGGTGCAAGGGATGTAGCTTGAAGGTACTTTCTGGAGGACTCGACATGCCAAAATGAATCAAAGCTGTATAAAACCGCTGTTTCACCGTTTTCGTCTGTGATGCTACGTGTCCTAAGATATTCCCAGAGACAAAATTATGGTTAAATATATACTGAAATATAAAATAAAAAGCCAAGCACAGATCTGCTGTCTCCCTAGTACTTTCGCGGCTACATTCTGCCGCTCTTCAGGGGATTTCTACTGAAATATATATATCTTAGTATGACAAATAGGAAACTGTTCTAAATTGATACCTTTCTCAACATGATTCCTGATATTGTAATTCCATATTGCATGCAGCTTTGCTGCTCTTGCATGTCTGCTCTATTATTATATCTATCTCATGGGGCATTGATTTGCTTTATGAATGTACATACTGTGTATATACATCTGGCATAAGTATCATAAGCTCGTGTTCCATACATCGTGAAAACGATATCAATCTGATTCAATAACTTTCAGTCTTTATGGCAAATTTACCAGCGCTGTGGTGCATAATGAAAGCGTCTGTTACAACCAATATGCATTATTTCGCCCAATGCTGCAATTCTGCACCTGGAACAACAGTTAACTATCGTCCTTATTATATTCTCCTTCAATTCGTCCAAGAAAAAAAGGAAATTAGTATAATACAATGAAATAGGTGTGTAAGATAATGATAATGATATCGATGAAATCTGAAAGGGATTGGCAGTGAGCCGTTAAGTGCACGCTCCATTTACATTGATAATGGAAAGATATTAATCCTCCGCGTTTATAGCCCGGCTTGTTTCGGTTCATCGATTCTAATACTCAATAGCATTAATAGCAACAAACGCTTCTCAACCTGGCCTCATTTGTCACTGGCCCATTAGATAATGACAAAAATAAGAATTATTTTGATGTTTTGACATTTTGGTATTATGTTTAAACCCTAAAACGACACAAACCATTAAGATTATATACGATAAATACTTACCTATGTCTTTGTTACAACACTATTAGTAATATATGACTAGGCTTCATTTATATGCTTGTAATATCAGATTAAATCAGTCGGATAATACGTAAGCTTAGTGATATCAAATATCACGTCGGTACAATGACGCACAGATGTCAAAATAGAGAGATCAAATATCAATTCAGCCGAGTGAAAAAATAACTATGTAAGAAAACGCACTAACCAAGAAAATTGTGTACCCAACGGAACGTCTCAACAACAGGTCAAGCGTTTAAATCGTGCTAAAACTTTGTAAAATAGGGGTTTTTTGAAGAAAAACTTTATGAGGAGTTATTAGAAAGCTGCTGTATGTGTGTGTTTGTCTCCTAGTGATAGTTCACAACTGATGTCGATTTTATAGTGCTTCCTCACTGAAAATACACAGTGTCAAATACATCTAGCAAGATACCTCACCCAGTCAAATGAAACTGTCAACGGGCGAAGAACAAGTCTTCCAACTCCCAAAATGTTGAGCGATAAGAAAGCAGAAAGGAGAATTGTAAACGTCATTTTAAAGCTGGCAAAATACATTTTGTACTCTAAAAACAAATCTATCTAAAAAAGAAAAAAAATGCCTGGATGACAGAGTTTATTTTCAGTAGTGCAATGGGAGACAATGACACTGTCAATTTCATACTGCAGTAACAAGCATTTAGTCGACGCTAAATAAATTGTCACGTGACCTCTTGAACTGCAAACAATATAACGAAAACTGCAACTTTAAGCTTAGTAAATATTTGGTAAAATACTTGTTCAAGTTATAATAAATAACCATTCCTAATATACTCTATTCTAAAAGTCTGCTTTTCATTTAGAATGGTAAACTCAGGCAAGCGATACTGCTTTAAGTGCCTGAGTTGTTAAAATCTAATTGCAGCCTTCCTTCATTTATAAACGAGGTCCATTAACAGTCCACACAACAATTGTCATAGATAGGGTTTGTGCAGATAATACGTAATTGATTTTTACCGTTGTCTCTATATAATCTTCAATTGCTACACTCTATGCGATAGACAATAATTCACAACAAACAATATGCACTTTTTAAAGGGTACTCATACAAATTTACCTTTTGTTCGTGTTCGCCATCATTGTACCGATTTTATGTTAGAACTCGTGTTTGTTTACATGCTGATATTCTTTGATTGTCTAAAATACGGAAGACGAATTCAGTGGCAGTTTGCCAATACAATAATAAAAATTGTGATTTCCTTCATGCTTCGTATATATTTTCATCTACTCCCAATCTATGCAGAAGCGAGGAATGTTTATGCTTGTTGTATCTCTCTGAAAAAATCGTAAGAGGCGAATTTTAGGGTCGGATGTTGTTTTTGTCTTATGTCTTCAGTTCGAGAAACAATTTTGAGAGCCCAAGAATAAGGCTGTCGATCGTCGAAGGCGACTGAAATGTATATATATCCCCAACCCCTACAAAATCGACGGCTTTAATTCAATATTTGATGCTTAAGTGCTATTTGATTTGATTGTATGTTTAAAAATAATACAACATGTATGATATTGAGAGAGATGACTGATATGAATCATATTTACATCTAATCTTGCATTCTGATATAGTGTTTTCAAATATCATAGGATTTCTCATGAATTTTATTCATAAGTGAACCGAAGCTATATATTTGCTTGCAACCTGGCTGCATACGAGGGAATTACAGACATGTCCCTTAGCATACCGAATATGCGATATATTCTGATGATAATTCGGGCAAATTCAGTTTTGAAGTTTGGCAACAACCATTTCTTGAAGGCAAACCATTTTGCTGTATTAGTAGAGACTCTTTTGTTGTAGAAGAGAAGGAAATCAAATTTGTCTAGTTTATCAAAACCAATAACATTTTCGTAATCTCCCGCAAAGGAGAAGTTATTTAAGGGGATGTTTGGTAATATACAGCACCTCAAGGACATGTTCGTGTAGAATTCATTTGTGAAAAAGTATTTTAGCCAAATATGTTTTCTCTGATGTATAAACGCAATTGTTGATTATTTGCCGTAAACGATTTATTGTGAAGTCGGTTATTATACAATGGAGTTAAGCATTATGTTTTATTGTCTGTATTATCTTAAAGTTTGTGCCGTCGGCAAAGGTAACCAATAAAACTACCACGTCCATTTTGATACAAAAAACACACAGCTGTCGCCGAGATTGTTTAATCTTAACTTGATTTTGTGAAATAATCACATAACATAATCATGTATTATTGAATAGTCTGTATCATTATATTCAGAAATGTGTAAAAGAGTATATAAGGGCCTGTTTCCAAAATGTCCCCTTCTCTGATTCAAATTTCCTGTTGGTGGTGCATTGCCCATGCCGTTGTGGTCACAAATCTTTAAAGTATAAAGATTTAGGTCACTTGGTTTGTTTTTTATGGTTCCTCAAAGTTGTATCTTTCAGAAGCTGTCTAAGTGTTGATAAAATGTGCATGTTATGTAAAATATTAATGAAAATCTAATCAAATGATGGTCACCGTAAAGAATACGTTCATGGCATGTTTGTGACAAGAAATCATGTTTCCATCGCGCCATTTGGCTGTTTTATGGAAGAAACAATCTCAAAAATGCCATTTTCGATGATACATGTAACATTTTAGACACAAAAACTGTGTTTTTTAGAGAATACACCCTTTTATGGGCGTTGGATGCAAACCAATTTTTATCCTATTAAAAAGTACTTAATATGCTATTGATGAGAGGAAATATCATCAATATGTAAGTAGTGGAACATTTTCAAATCTTGGGTTGAATAAGCCTATGGTTGAATTGCCGATTTTCCACTTTCTTTAGATAATTAACAAAAACACGAGAGTATTTGCTCGGTATGTTGAGAATACATGTATGTACACAGATATGAAAAAAAGTGAGAGGAACACTTTTTCATAAAAAAAATCCAAGATGGCTACTTCACAAGTCCCCGTGGTTGAAGACATTGGCTGACAAATAGACAGAACAACAAACAAAACTAGATCAAGATCAAAACACAGGATTTCCAACTAGAAAATGATTGCAGACATGTTCTCGTTCTGACGAACGCTTTTGTACGTTTTACCTACGATTTCTCTTCGTTTTCTCTTCGCTTCCCTTCTTTAACCGATCAATTGACTTTCAACCCTCTCTGTGACCGTGAACTTCGAAGGTCAAGGTCAAATATGTGCATACCTTTTGTAGCCTGTCATTAATGCTTTATATGTGCCAATTATCAAGTCTGTTGGTGTCAGAGTATTGGAGGAAAAACATTTCAAGTGTAATTGTAGGATAATATTTAATTTTGGCAGTTAAATGTTTTCCTATGTATTTTTTCTGAGATAAAGTTGACGTTTTGACCTGGAAACGTTGCAAACATCTTCAAACAAACGTTTTCTTACATATACAATAAAAATTTACCGTTTGAAAGAGAATTTGAAATTTTCGATTTTTGATCATTTGTCCTCTGTGACCTTGAACGAATGCCAAGGTCATTGAAAAGCAATCAAGTTTGTAGGCATCCGTACATGCTATCACTGTGCCAAATATAATATCTGTGTATGTAAAGATTTTGGAGCAGAGGGTAATTAAGGGCATTTTGGGGAAAATTTGAATTTTGGCAGGAAAACAAACATTTTTCAAAGTGCCATTTCTACGTAATTTTTTATCGAACGACCATAAAACTTGCACCGTTCGTCTTCATTATTCATGCACTTTGCAATGCAGTCAAAAATTAACTCATTTTGAATTTTGAATTTTTGACCTTGATTTGACCTTGGGCTTTGACCTTGACCTTGACATATTTTCTGATAACATATCGTGGAGAAAAGTGAGCCCCGCCAATGAACTACAAGATGCATTGATTGTTTAAGGAAAAAAACAAACGAACAAAGAACCTGATTCAAAAGAATTTTAAATCTTTATATCGATACTGTTTATTTAGTCGTTAGATATCATAAAACTGTCATGAAAATATCCGCTCTGATATTCAATATAAAATTTTGTATATAATAAGCTATATAATAGGGTTTCAGACAAGGTTGTTACTCATTTCCCCTTTTCTTTCAATTTACAACCACATTCAGGCGGCGATATGAGAACGTTCCACCACATGGAATTCGCTGATTTTTGGTACACATATGAAACAAGTAAAGCTCTATCCGATTTTGTGATGGAAATTTGCATCCAAAACTATATAACGTGAGAAAATTGCAATTTTATGGCATTTTTCTTCATAATTGTGTCTCTGCAAGTGCATTTTCATCCGAGAAAATTTTTGTTTTATGTTTTATGAATAAACACGATGTTTTGGAAATATTTATCAAAAGAAATTTATACTATGTTGCGAATTACAATTTCGAGATAACCTTCTTTTATTTACGACCTTATGTCTTTGATGCTCAAAATGACAACTTTATAAAAATACATTTTCACTGACATTATGAAATCTAGGTGTCAGAAAGGTGTGAAATTATTCTCCGGAAAAAAAAAAACTGTAGTTGAGCTAGATAAGAAATTATACGGGGGCAGGCTCCTATGGAGAATTAACATTACTGGAAACAGGCCCTTTCAAGTGAGAGTATTATTTCCTATTTTTGAAATGCTAACCGTTTCTATCTTATCACTACCGTGGTGATTATTTTGAGAAATGGCGTATGTCTTTGTGCGATACAAAATTCAAGCCTGTTCCATGACAAATTCCAATGACAACGGGCAAACCATACTTTTTTTTAAACAAGTTCTACTGGTATGTGATCTCCTGTTGGCTTCCTCTTTCTCAGCTATTTTGACAGCTACGCAGATTACCTTTGAAGATAATGTAGAACAGGTCGATAGGTAGAAGATTTTTCAAAAATCCATTTTGGAACACTTGTCTCGTGTCAGTAACCTGATAGAGATACTATGTTAAGGCACTGACAAATGGGAAATTAATGTGTGGTTCAGCACTCCACGTCAGTTTCTAAAATATCTGTTGAAATGCACGATGTCTTGAATGAACGAAACTTGACCTTTTAACATCGCAATATACAATGACAGCATACCTAATGTACCAAGTCTAGGAAAGGACCGATAATTGAATATGACAGTGATTAGCCAAATATTCCACTGTGACATTCGTCTTCGCATTGTCGTCTTTGAGTAATTTCGCAGAGTCAGCTACAGGCTATAATCTTAAACACTGGCAATGTATTCTACTTCCGTGCAAGAGTGGCCAAATACTCATTTTTAAGTGAAACGTATCAACAATGTCCCATTTCTGATTCCAAAAGACATCTGTTTTCCGTCGCTGCCGAATGCAGCGATATGTTTACATCGTGGAGTGAAGGGGCCACACATGTGGCCTCGGTGAAGTCGGAAGTGCGTGGTTCGACGATCCCTATCCGTGCGGTTTGTATTTCTCGGGAATCTGAGAAATGTACTGATATGTGCTGGCATGGTTGTTTCCTTTTTGCAAGACACTTTATCCTCATTAACCTTCAAGCAAACATACAAACCACAATGGTTAAATCAGCTATATCCGGCACGTGTATCTTTGTCCAATAGTTTATACATGTATATCTATTTAGTGAAGAAACAACCAATCCGAAGTCGCTAATTATATAACCTCCTATTTGACAAACCTCATTCTGTAATGACATGGCAATAATACATCACACAAGCCTTTTAAGGCTTACATCGATGTCATACTGTGATTACTGTGATTACTGAATAACACGTCACGTTCTCTAAAAGAGAATCGGGGTTGTATATTCAGAAAGACAACACAGACGCGGTATACGCCGAGTGATTGATTCCAACAATTCATTTGCATTGTACCAGAAATGCATTTTACCTGTCTAGCGTGTGATGTCATTCATTTGCCGAAACACCTAACATGTTAACTTCATTTGTTTTACAACAACTGCGAAACAAGTTAAGTCATAATATATCAATCACTCTTTTTGCCGGATGGAAGCGCGCGAATCGTCTTACTGTCAGAGGAACCCGAAATACCCGACAAAACCCACGTCGTTAGACAGGTGACCTCAAGTCATTAAGGACTATAAAACAATTATCTCGCATTGCTAATGGCAAGATTTAAATAAAACTATATCTTTAATAAACACATTTCAAATTAAACGGCATATACATACCACCTTAACAAAGACAAATAGGGCATATGGACGGGACATTTGTTAATCCAACGGCCAGAATGACTCAAAATTAAGTGATTTCGACTGTAAATTGTTGGATCAAGATGTATCACTTGCGACTGTGTTTGAATAGTGTTAACTACTATATGTTTCAATGCTGGCATTGAATAAAGATGATATCATGAAAATGATATACTGTTGATTGGAGTCCTAAATACTTCATGACATTTTTTTTTTATTTATGATTATTACCGAAATGTTTTGTTAGTTACTCATGTTCATACCTCTATTGAACCTAATTGTATATCTCTAACAGTCAAGCCCACATCTCTATCATATTTCATGATATTACTACTTAGTCCAGAAATTTTATTAAAAATGTTCTTGTCTTTACCAAACGAAACGATTTGATAAATAGGAAAACCCTACATTTCTCCATGCGAAAGCAAACCTATAGGCAAAAACTCGGCCCCTCACAACTCTATATTACAAATCGGTTTGGTCTACAGATGAAACAAATCAATGTTACTGTACATGCAAATCACCTGTTCGAAAGTAAAATATATTTCTGCACAGACACTCAAAGGTTTCGATTCAGAATGTCGTGTAAGTGACGAAATCAGTATTTGTTGTTGTTGATTTTTGTGGAATTCAGTTATTTGTTTTTGTTTGTTCTTGTATTATGGTCTGTGAATGGTCTGGTCTATATAATGAGGACATTTACTCTAAATGAATGGAAAAGCATTCCCCAGACACATGTACTCTGCCATAGAATGGCCCTCCTCAACAAATCTGTCTCGCCAGACACGGATGTGATTAACCAGCGAAAACTGACTTCGATATCGGAGAAGTAAGGAGAACGTACGAAATGGAGGACCATCTCTTGTAACTGAATTGCTGTGTATTTGATCATGACGTAAGCGTTAATGATGTTTGTTTGTGCGGGGGATAACGTCATCTTAACAACCAATTATATATATAGATTTGAATCAAAGGGACTCAAACGAAGGACAGAATGAAAGAGAGCATAGAAAGAAAAAAAAACAGAAAAAAGGAGGGGTGCGAATAATTCCCTGCAAATGAAATACAATATGCACATTCTTTCTAAGTTTCTGCAACAGTTTTGAAACCATGATATATTTGAAGAAAAAAAAGTTATGTGTATCGATATCATCAGTTTAACTGCTACATAGTAAACACTTCAAATCTTTAAAGATTTATCTAAACTCAAATGCCATTTCTGTCAATTTTTATATTCCCGTTAACGGTTTAGACATCGATCGGACACAAGAAAAATACAAAATGATAAAATCTGCGAAAGAAAATATTGGATTACTTATATAGGAATGGATTCTATTTCCTATTTTCATAAATCAATTACACGTTAAAACTGCACAGGACGTTACACGACATCTCCATTAGATAATGGTAAATCTAGCTAGTAAATGATGTGTGATGAACAGATACTATCATTTTCATCCCAGTAAGACATTACGTACTTTTGAGCTAGACGGTAAGTACAGACAGATACATCTCGTACACACCCACATTGACCCAAGATCGGGGTGATTGGTGACTGGCGGGTGGACGAAATGAACTACATAAATACAGTTTTCTTTCTGTTGGACGAGTTGACGTAAATTATACAATTGCCAATTACTGTATTCACTGTTTGAAGTAGACCTATAGGTGGGAAGTCCCTTTGACATAGCTTCTAAACATGAACTATCAGTTTATGTCGAAAATTGTGTGTTAAAGGAAATGTAAACAAAAAACAAAAAAAAACAACAAAAAAAACATTAAATAAATAAATTACGAACGGCGATCTTTTTTTGAGCTATTCACAAATTGGTTCAGTTTTTACATCGGTGTAATTACAAAAAATGAACTGATTCATTTCATTCAACAATGCATATAACGTGAATTGATATAGACAGAAATAAATGTAATACGACTTAAATTGAGGATTGTTTCACGCACCATCTCATCATCGTCAGAGAGAGAGAGAGAGAGAGAGAGAGAGAGAGAGAGAGAGAGAGAGAGAGTAGCCTCGCATTCGCAATAAAAACACAATTTAAACATGATATATAATGAGAACATGTCTTTAAAATATAAAGTGTGGTGGTGTAATGAGAAAGATAACCCTGACGCCGGATGTAGAATGCTTTAATATACAATAGTTCGTACACGTGCTTCCAACATATTATTTACCGTATTGTTTTCTATTTCGATAAATAAAATCGTGTTTATTTCCGTAAGCTCTATTGATTGAATTGTCATAAAAACATAAACTCATTTAATAGATTTACATGTTTTGTGGAATAGTTGTCAATACATGTAATAACAACATCTTTCTAAACGCGATGAAGCAACGAACTCAAAATCATATCTTAAAACTCCATTATAACTTTGACATTTTGCATTCTACATGCAGACATTGGTGATATTTCAAAGATTTTCAAAATCTGGATGTGCTTGTTAAAAATGCATAATATTCTCGACACGTTGAGGGCAACGTGTTCTATCTGCAATTATGCTTCTATACACAAAATCGCAAGGTATAATCTTCTAGAAATACCAGACTGTTAAAAGATACTTTCGTCACAACATATCGAATTTGAACGTTCTAAGGTATCATTGATTTGATAATATGATTTCTAGATTCGAGTTTTTTTTTACGGTAACGTAGACATCAGGTCAGACAGAAACGTCACACATATCCATTACATCTTCTTATGGTAACAGGACCGTTAGAAACGAAATAGTAAAAAAAACACGGAAAACGGCGCATTCAAATGTGCTTTCAACTTTCACAAAGGTACATAGAACGTTTGGGGATCCATTGTAAGTTGGTTACTTATTTCAACTGAAATGTAGGTATTTTGTGTTCGTGTGGATATTGAGCGTAGTTATCATAAAGAGAACAAACAGTTTATGTTTTCAGGATCATGTAATATGTCTTACGTACAATTGTTTGTTATTCATAATCATTGAAGAATATTTAATCTAAAGCAGATGCCGAAGACAGTCTAAGATTAGCAGTTACTATGTTAGATTATTATCATGGCTCGGCTATATGCTGATACCCAGCAGACAATGACAATGTTACGTTAGCACTAACAGCTGTTTGATGACGTGCCAGCTTTAACGGGCCGCTGTCTCTGTAACTGACATGTAAGATTGCGTGTCCAGGCAAGGGTTAATGATTGCACCGCTTTATAGTTAAAAACAACAGTGACGGTAGACATACGGAGTAATTAATCTTGTCAGTTTGTCAGCCGATATTGGTCAACAGATTCAAATACAAACTCGTCCTTTTATACTGTTCCTAGTTAACCAGACATTGCTGCATTAACAGTTACCTTTGCCCTGAGATATATGTCCTCCCTGTCTGTCTGTTATCGTACAGTCCATATCAGTAACCGTACATCTCTTCATACCAGTCTTATTTGGCTACCAAAAGGCTGACCCCAACACTCGGATATATATCCCTGTCTGTCTGCTAAAGTACTGTTCATATTAAGAACCATACATCTCTTCATACCGGCCTTATTTGACCACCGAAAGGCTGACCTCAACACTCGGATATATATCCCTGTCCGTCTGCTAAAGTGTTCATATCAGTAACCATACTCTCTTCATGTCCACCTTATTTGACCACCAAAAGGATGACATATTTTACAACGAGGGAGACAATTATAGAATGTTTATGGCAGCATCAGAAGGTTCAGCGGCAGAACTAATAGAATACATATATTTATATATGTGTACCTGTTTTGATATTATTTTAGGTCATTTTAGCTTATAGATATAATTTAAGGGACGATGTCCACCAGCTATTTGACTGGTTTTTATCTTTAATTCGCACTGAAATGCCACTCTTTGGTACGATAGCGAAACATCCAACCCATTACCCGACAAAGTCAGAACCAGTGCTTCCCCTAAATTTGTAGTGCTGAGCGACAAACGAAGATCTGCAGCATTAAGTTCATGTTGGAACCCCATTGATTAAACAGAATATTCATTAATTGTGTCAACCTTATAAACGTACGTAATTAACACCTGTATGGAATAAAATGTAATTGCATACATTTATATATATATATATATATATATAAATAAATGTATATGATGACCATCCTGATTTTTTTATAATTCAATAATTTATATGTTTCATAACGCTTAAATCCATCAAGCATTAGCATGTTCTATAAATGATATCAATGTTGTCTGGATTCACTCATCTGCCTACAAATTACGGAAGCCCTGGGGTGAAATATTATGTTACGTGTTGGAAGTCTCTTAATTGAGAGAGTAATGCCGGAATTCCTAAATATAGAGCTCTAACTGTTTAATTTATCATCTAAGAGACAGTCCGGTTGAACAAAAAAACATTGCTGGGAGACCTAGCTTCAGAGCTGTTTATTGAATCTAACGCCATGTTTTTCCCTATCTTTTTTGTCTGTGGTTTTCTTATCTGAAACTGTACAACCATCCTTTGTATCTTGTCGATCATGTAAGGATTTTCGTTTACTATGGACCCGATAACAAGGGATTCGAGGCTTGGTGTTGATTACTGGAAAACACATGTACTGTTGTGATAGCTTCCGTTCAGAAAGGCTTAATTTACAAAGATGTCGCCAACCGATATGATGTTTTATTTCCACTATCCGCTACAGTACATACAGTCTGACTTCATTACCATCGAATAGCATTATTCTCTTATCCCGTAGTATCATATTGTAGAATAAGGGATGTATGACTTTTAATTCTGGCATCATGGAACGCACTCAATTAGCAGCAATAAAGGATATTAATAGTTATCATTGGAATATGAAATTTACATTGTATTTCACGAGTATCGAAAAACTAATAATTTTACGAATCAACGTAGAAATCCGAAATGGCAAATCATTTAGTTTTCGTAACAAATTTTTTTTCATGAAACAAGGGAGTAAATGGTGTTATATTTGACTCCACATGCAAATTGGGCAGAGCCAAGAATGTCATCCCTTTAGGACTGTTGATTTATCCGTTATACTTTCAAGGTAGGGGTATTCTAATAGTTATTCCTCTACTAAAATAAGGAAATTCCCAAACTGAATTAAGGATTAACATCGGTTTATGAAGAGAGTACACTCCAGTTTTTTATGTTGTGACTGTATAACAGAAAAAATAATTTATGTTAATTCTTATAATTTAATTTCGTCTTATACACACCAAGATATTTCACTTTCTTTGGCGAACTCTTTTCTGTGATAAATTATTACGCAACGTCATCAGCCAATCAAAAATGACGTTACATTTCGCAACGTCAAACATTTTGTTATGGAGGTATAACAAAATTATGTCAGCCAATGAAAATGCGTGTTTCATACAAAATTAAATTATGTATGGAATAAATGAATGATTGATTGGCTGTATAACATAAAAAGGTTATATATTCCACCACATTGTGGTATGCATTTTGATATGTGTCCGAATGTCCAGTGCCCGGAACACTCTTAATGACAAGAACCGTTCAATACAGTCAGTATTGGAACTATGCATATGATTTTTTTATTACAAAACACAAACAGGGGAGGACATCCATAAATGACCAAAGCTGACGATAGGACATTAATCAATATAAAAGCAAGCTAGGCTAATCCTCCTTCGTTTAACTTTCACAATCAATGAAAAACGTACTTAACAACATTGCGCATATAAACTTGAATATATCTAGTAATGTATATATACAATTGTTTCAATATTGCAAAAAAAGAATCGTTTTACATTCAATACATCGTTATGACTATTCATTATTTTGATCTATTATGTAACTGTTTATAACGACCGTAAGCCAGCGTTATCCTACCAGCATGCTGCTATTTCATCTATTATAAATTATGAAATTGATTCATGTAGCATTTGTTTTACCCTTTACTAATGATGTTGTATTGATTATTGAACACAGATCAGAAAGTAATTACAGCGAATTGCACATTTTATTCATTCAAATTTGATCAAAGCTAAGCCAATCTATTTTAATGAGCAAGATGATGTTTCTAGGTTGAAGCTAGAGATAACTCTTTATTTAGAAGACTTCTATTATGAATAATGTCTTTACTCGGTTTATTCTTAAAATAACAATCTAATTAATAAAATATTTAGACCAATTAGGAATGATTCCTGCCAGCGTAATAGTTTTTGTTCCTAGTAGTGGCCTCAGACCTGACATCATCACAAACATTGTAAATGGCTCAATACATCACTTTTCTCCCACTCGTTGTCGGTGCATTTCCCATCCTGCTGAACTGGCTTATTTTGGTCTTTGAGTTACGGAATTGCTCATGTAAGGAAGACTATCGTGTCTGTAACTAGGTTATATAGTGTATATAGTGATACGTGATACGCCCTTCTTCACTTTCCATGCTGAACCTTCATGGGAAACATAACTGTCTCGTTCTGATGTCGATAAAATCGACAGGGCAGATGTGCCTGTTACTGAAATTGTCGTTCAATTTTACTTAGTCTTTCCGAAACACGTCCACGACATAGTGTCGACTCGAATTGTATCATGTTTAAATTCCAGCGGTGATCTTATTTAACGGTAATCATATATCATTAGTAATCTTATTTTAGTAATAATCTCATTTGAGCGAAAATCTTTTTAGCATTCTTTGCGTTTGGAGAATTGCACTCTATACTATTTCTATAACAAATAATTGAGTATTTCAGTATTATATTCAGTTACGGAGATAGTAGCGGTGTAAGATGGCACAGGAAGCCAAGCAACGATAGCTTCTGTTAAGTCCCCCTATGAATTAATTAACTCTGAAAGTAATTAATTGACTGGTCAGCCTTTGTGTAAGTTAATATGATTAAAAGTTGGAAAATGTATACTTTAATAAAATACTAATAAATCTTCATTATGATAAATATGAAGCCCGTAGTAATGAAACAATAAGTGTTTCTTTGAAATAAAGATTCCGGACCGCTCCAGTCCGTCGGCGGATGTCCTTTGCATTGTTATAAAACGTTTTCTCATCTTACTTTAATGAATTATCTGAACCATCGAAAATTCCATGAAAACAAAAATATTTTTTAATTTTGTCATATGATTAATCCTCGCGTTTTTCATTGTACAGGTTTTCCTTTAATCTCCCCGAAACGAGTGAACTATTGTCTCTATATATCGAGTACCTTTGTAAGTAAAGATTTAACACGCCATCAAAAGAGATGTAAGTCAATATCTTGTTTAGTCATTAGTATATTTAGGTCGCTATATCGCTTGTGTTTGTTTCTGACATACGCCACGGAAAAATAAAGCAGCCTTCTTCAGGTTCCTGGCAATGTAATGAGGGCATATAAAAGGATAAATGACCTCAAAAATATGTTAAAAGATCGAGCGTTTTGTTTAATTTGATATTTCATGGACATAATTTAAAATCTCGACGACTTTATCATTGATTGATTTGGAGGCAAGAGTTTTGAACTAGTAATTGTGACATGTACAATCATAAGAGCGATGGTTTCTATAGCGAAGCATTCAAATAAATAAATAATAAGGACCAAAAACCTACAACTATCAGATATGTTGATATGTTTCTCGAAATAAAACATCTTTTTAGTATTGTTTTAAGTCGTTTTAAAATAATCAGATATTTGAAGGCGGTGTTCATGAATGACCGGCCAACTGGTGGACATTGTACTCATTGTATGTTGTCACTACACTGAAATGGCTCACGTGCCGTCCACCCATTTCATCGTACAGCATCTTCATTCTTCCTCAGTGACATTAGAGGTGACAAATTTTGGATCAAGAAGAATCTAAAACTGGCGAGAACACAATTCGTTGGATTGTGAATCATCATATCATATAGGTATATCTTTGTGTGGTACGATCCCTATAGGTTGGCTTGTGTTTCTCAGGAGGAAGAAATCATGACGGTTCGGTAAAGTCGTGGTTGTGTCATTGGCGGAACACTTTACCCGCAAATATTCTGTGGTTTTCCTCCAGTGTGTTGCTGGGAATGTCACCCTCAAACTATTTCAAGGCGTTTTTTTAACAGCCAGGATCATTTAAGGACGTGCCTGGTTTTAGAGATGAAGGAAAGCCGGAGTACCCGGAGAAAAACCACCGGCCTACGGTCTGTACCAGACAACTGCCCCACGTGGGTTTCGAACTTGCAACGAAGACCAAGGAGACTCAAAATGACATTGGCTGTTGGCTGAGCGATATTTTCACCCAACAAACAAGCAGTACCCTGCTATCACGTCAATTCTTTCTGAATTGTCATTTTTGTCACATTTGAAACATTTTCTATTTCTGTTGATACTTTGAATACAAAAATTGCTCATTTTAAAACCTGTTACTATTAAGCAGAGTTACCGTTTCATTATGCTATGGAATGATCACGACATTAATTAACTGGCTTCCATCTCTGCTGATATCGCGTTGATTTTGCTACGACTGTTTTTTGTAGTTTCTGTGACATCTAAATAAGTACTATTACCGAGGAAAATTAATCAAATAATGCCAGCGATTATATTTTGTTTACTGTACAAAAATAAACTGCGTTGCTTTAAAAAATTCAAAGGTATGATTAAAAAAATAAATATTTAAATACATGTTTTAAAGGCAACAAAACCATCTTGATTCAATTATGCATTTCTAGATTTAATTCGAATCGTGACATTTAAATTCTTTTCATCATAAGCTGTAATCATCCAGATGAAATTCGTTACAATTCTTCTTAGTCCATGAATACGTTCGTTAAACATAAAACGTAAATTAAAGATACAAATGTATTAAAGGAGATACAGATGACGGTTGATAACATCATTATGGTTATAACACATGATCACAGAGGCGGCAAAGCATTACGATGACGCAAATTAGAAAAAAATGTCCTTTTAGGAATCGGAAAGGTCATAAATACATTTGGGTGACTATGTACATATGTACATAGCATTACAGCACCAATGC
This sequence comes from Pecten maximus, assembly GCF_902652985.1. Classification (NCBI taxonomy): domain Eukaryota; kingdom Metazoa; phylum Mollusca; class Bivalvia; order Pectinida; family Pectinidae; genus Pecten; species Pecten maximus. Next base: position 20,345,268 of record NC_047033.1, on the reverse strand, counting down.
TGAAGTACATGGCATATCAACAATCACGGCTTCAATCAAAGTACGTCAAGGTACATGAATATACATAAGGATGTCATGTACATAAAGGTAAAAGGAACATAATAAGGAACTAAGGGTGAAATAAGCGTAAAAATGAAATATACAATGTAGATAGAGATGAAATGTACATAAAGGTGAAATATATATATATAAAAGGTGAAAGAAACCAATCATAAAGATGAAATTTACATAAAGATGAAATATACATAATGATGAAATATACATAATGGTAAAATATACATAATGATGAAATATACATAAAGGTGAAATATACATAAAGGTGAAATATATATAAAAGTAAAATTTATGAAAAGGTGAAATGTATATATATAAAAGGTGAAAGAAACAATCATAAAGATGAAATATACATAATGATGAAATATACATAATGATGAAATATACATAATGATGAAATATACATAAAGGTGAAATATACATAATGGTGAAATATACACAATGGTGAAATATACTGTACATAATGATGAAATATACATAATGGTGAAATATACATAAAGGTGAAATATACATAATGGTGAAATATACACAATGGTGAAATATACCTAATGGTGAAATATACATAATGGTGAAATATACATAATGGTGAAATATACACAATGGTGAAATATACTGTACATAATGATGAAATATACATAATGGTGAAATATACATAAAGGTGAAATATACATAATGGTAAAATATACATAATGATGAAATATACATAATGGTAAAATATACATAAAGGTGAAATATACATAATGGTAAAATATACATAATGATGAAATATACATAATGGTGAAATTTACATAAATGTGACATATACATAAAAGTAAAATTTATGAAAACGTGAAATGTATAAGAATGTGAAATATGCATAATGGCGAAATATACATAATTGTGAAATATATATAATGGTGAAATATATATAATGGTGAAATATATATAATGGTGAAATGTACATCAAGATGAAAGCTATATAGACGTATCACAGCGTCAAGAAGTACAAAGGACGTAAAATGGCTAAATCAAGATTTCGTCAAAGATTGAGGGTAAATTAAGGTACCACCTCACAAGGTCAATGGAAGTTTAGAATACATAAAAAATGAAAGTAGCAAGGATAAAACACAAGAAATTGACAGGAAATGGCAGCGTCGCGAGACAATCAATGATAAAACGTAAACCGGCAACACCAAGGATAAGGTGTACGTAGGAATGTCAACACACAGGGACAGCGTCAAGTATAAAGAGTACGGAGGAATGTCAACACACAGGGACAGCGTCAAGTATAAAGAGTACGGAGGAATGTCAACACACAGGGACAGCGTCAAGGATAAAGAGTACGGAGGAATGTCAACAAACAGGGACAGCGTCAAGTATAAAGTGTACGGAGGAATGTCAACACACAGGGACGGCGTCAAGTATAAAGTGTACGGAGGAATATCAACACACAGGGACAGCATCAAGTATAAAGTGTACGGAGGAATGTCAACACACAGGGACAGCGTCAAGTATAAAGTGTACGGAGGAATGTCAACACACACGGACAGTGTCAAGGATAAAGTGTACGGAGGAATGTCAACACACAGGGACGGCGTCAAGTATAAAGTGTACGGAGGAATGTCAACACACAGGGACAGCGTCAAGTATAAAGTGTACGGAGGAATGTCAACACACACGGACAGTGTCAAGGATAAAGTGTACGGAGGAATGTCAACACGCAGGGACGGCGTCCAGTATAAAGTGTACGGAGGAATGTCAACACACAGGGACAGCGTCAAGGATAAAGAGTACGGAGGAATGTCAACGCACAGGGACAGCGTCAAGTATAAAGAGTACGAAGGAATGTCAACGCACAGGGACGGCGTCCAGTATAAAGAGTACGGAGGAATGTCAACACACAGGGACAGCGTCAAGGATAAAGAGTACGGAGGAATGTCAACGCACAGGGACAGCGTCAAGTATAAAGAGTACGAAGGAATGTCAACACACAGGGACAGCGTCAAGGATAAAGAGTACGGAGGAATGTCAACACACAGGGACAGCGTCAAGTATAAAGTGTACGGAGGAATGTCAACAAACAGAGACAGGGTCAAGTATAAAGAATACGGAGGAATGTCAACACACAGGGACAGTGTCAAGTATAAAGTGTACGGATGAATGTCAACAAACAGAGACAGGGTCAAGGATAAAGAGTACGGAGGAATGTCAACACACAGGGACAGCGTCAAGTATAAAGTGTACGGAGGAATGTCAACACACAGGGACAGCGTCAAGTATAAAGTGTACGGAGGAATGTCAACAAACAGAGACAGGGTCAAGGATAAAGAGTACGGAGGAATGTCAACACACAGGGACAGTGTCAAGTATGAAGTGTACGGAGGAATGTCAACAAACAGAGACAGGGTCAAGGATAAAGAGTACGGAGGAATGTCAACACACAGGGACAGCGTCAAGTATAAAGAGTACGGAGGAATGTCAACACACAGGGACAGCGTCAAGGATAAAGTGTACGGAGGAATGTCAACACACAGGGACAGCGTAAATGATAAAGTGTACGGAGGAATGTCAACACACAGGGACAGCGTCAAGTATAAAGTGTACGGAGGAATGTCAACACACAGGGACAGCGTCAAGTATAAAGTGTACGGAGGAATGTCAACACACAGGGACAGCGTCAAGTATAAAGTGTACGAAGGAATGTCAACACACAGAGACAGCGTCAAGTATAAAGTGTACGAGAAATGCCAACACATAGGGACAGCGTAAATGATAAAGTGTACGGAGGAATGTCAACACACAGGGACAGCGTCAAGTATAAAGTGTACGGAGGAATGTCAACACACAGAGACAGCGTCAAGTATAAAGTGTACGAAGGAATGTCAACACACAGAGACAGCGTCAAGTATAAAGTGTACGAGAAATGTCAACACACAGGGACAGCGTCAAGTATAAAGTGTACGGAGGAATGTCAACACACAGGGACAGTGTCAAGTATAAAGTGTACGGAGGAATGTCAACACACAGGGACAGCGTCAAGGATAAAGTGTACGGAGGAATGTCAACACACAGGGACAGCGTCAAGTATAAAGTGTACGGAGGAATGTCAACACACAGGGACAGTGTCAAGTATAAAGTGTACGGAGGAATGTCAACACACAGGGACAGCGTCAAGTATAAAGTGTACGAAGGAATGTCAACACACAGAGACAGCGTCAAGTATAAAGTGTACAGAGGAATGTCAACACACAGGGACAGCGTCAAGTATAAAGTGTACGGAGGAATGTCAACACACAGGGACAGCGTCAAGGATAAAGAGTACGGAGGAATGTCAACACACAGAGACAGCGTCAAGTATAAAGTGTACAGAGGAATGTCAACACACAGGGACAGCGTCAAGTATAAAGTGTACGAAGGAATGTTAACACACAGAGACAGCGTCAAGTAGTGTACGAGAAATGTCAACACACAGGGACAGCGTAAACGATAAAGTGTACGGAGGAATGTCAACACACAGGGACAGTGTCAAGTATAAAGTGTACGGAGGAATGTCAACACACAGGGACAGCGTCAAGTATAAAGTGTACGAAGGAATGTCAACACACAGAGACAGCGTCAAGTATAAAGTGTACGAGAAATGTCAACACACAGGGACAGCGTAAATGATAAAGTGTACGGAGGAATGTCAACACACAGGGACAGCGTCAAGTATAAAGTGTACGGAGGAATGTCAACACACAGGGACAGCGTCAAGTATAAAGTGTACGGAGGAATGTCAACACACAGAGACAGCGTCAAGTATAAAGTGTACGGAGGAATGTCAACACACAGGGACAGCGTCAAGTATAAAGAGTATGGAGAATGTCAACACACAGAGACAACGTCAAGTATAAAGTGTACGGAGGAATGTCAACACACAGGGACAGCGTCAAGTATAAAGTGTCCGGAGGAATGCCAACACACAGGGACAGCGTCAAGTATAAAGAGTACGGAGGAATGTCAACACACAGGGACAGCGTCAAGGATAAAGTGTACGAAGGAATGTCAACACACAGAGACAGCGTCAAGTATAAAGTGTACGGAGGAATGTCAACACACAGGGACAGCGTCAAGGATAAAGTGTACGGAGGAATGTCAACACACAGGGACAGCGTCAAGTATAAAGTGTACGGAGGAATGTCAACACACAGGGACAGCGTCAAGTATAAAGTGTACGGAGGAATGTCAACACACAGGGACAGCGTCAAGTATAAAGTGTACGAGAAATGTCAACACACAGGGACAGCGTAAATGATAAAGTGTACGGAGGAATGTCAATACACAGGGACAGCGTCAAGTATAAAGTGTACGGAGGAATGTCAACACACAGGGACAGCGTCGGGGATAAAGTGTACGGAGGAATGTCAACACAAAGGGACAGCGTCAAGGATAAAGAGTACGGAGGAATGTCAACACACAGGGACGGCGTCAAGTATAAAGTGTACGGAGGAATGTCAACACACAGGGACAGCGTCAAGTATAAAGTGTACGGAGGAATGTCAACACACAGGGACAGCGTCAAGGATAAAGTGTACGGAGGAATGTCAACACACAGGGACAGCGTCAAGTATAAAGTGTACGTAGGAATGTCAACACACAGGGACAGCGTCAAGTATAAAGTGTACGGAGGAATGTCAACACACAGGGACAGCGTCAAGTATAAAGAGTACGGAGGAATGTCAACACACAGAGACAGCGTCAAGTATAAAGAGTACGGAGGAATGTCAACACACAGGGACAGCGTCAAGTATAAAGAGTACGGAGGAATGTCAACACACAGGGACAGCGTCAAGGATAAAGAGTACGGAGGAATGTCAACACACAGGGACAGCGTCAAGGATAAAGAGGCATGTTTTTATTTTTTAAACTGTATATGTATACAGTAAACACTGAGACAAATATCAATGACAAACCAACACAAACGGAAAGCCAACAGCGACCAAATAAATACAAAACACGAAATATAAAACGGCTGATCGCGAAGCAACGGAAACCAGCAGAATCCCTTATTGAATCACAAACAAGTCTTAGGACAACGTGCATGTAACAGCTGTATAAAACTGTTTTGCATTCATTAATTTTTATTTATTCATGAATTCATATCTAACGATGATACATATTCATATAGATCATGTAATGTATACATAACTGTATTCGCGTTCAATTGTGATATACTCCTATCCGTATTTTGTACAACCATTTGAGATTGTTTGGTGTTCTACTGGTAGGCTTTAGTCCCAAGATTTGCCGTTACCCAGCATGACATGTGTGAATTCAGATTGTATACACGTGAGTTATGTTCTTACGACAACAAATACGTGTACAGTTGATCAAATTGTAGGATTAATACGCGATCATCCTTTTCTAAGTCTCCATTCAGATCTATGTATTTGTTTGTATTCTGTTTTCGTTTTATCGATTTTGAATTATCGACTTTGAATTATCGATTTTGAATGATAGATTTTGAATTATCGATTTTGAATTATAGATTTTGAATTATCGATTTTGAATTATAGATTTTGAATTATCGATTTTGAATTATAGATTTTGAATTATAGATTTTTTATTAGAATTACAATTTCGTTGCTATATTGGTATTCCCTGTTATTTTTGTTTGTTTTTCGTTTGTTCGGCCCATTTTGATGGCCCTAGATTCCTTCTAGATTTGTACACCTTTGGTAGTACATTTTTGTTATATTTATTTGGTAAATAATGAAAATGTGCCATTCACCTGTTTGCAAGATTCTTTGAACTTTCATCCACCGACATAATTTGTACCATTCTACATCTCTTTATTTGAAACACATCACGACTTAAAGTTTGACCCTCTTACGTTCTATCTAATCATATATCGCTACTTGTATATTTGCATCAAAGCTACGACGTAAAACATAAACCTTTCATAAACATTGGTAACATTATTTCCCTTTTAATTTTCAGTCGAATATCAAAAGATATCTAAAAATAGATTTCTAAATGTGTTGTATATATAGCGAAGTTCTGCCCACTTGTAATTAACTACAATCGTGCGTCTCTCTGGCCTTCTAGTTACAAGCTGGTAACAGATCAATGAGATGGTTCTGAACACCTCCCAGTATGTACAGGGCCTGTGTAATCCTCATAGGAATCGACACCACCACGTTCAGCTATGTCTCGGAAGTCCGTGATGGATCATGCCCAGGCCATCTCATTGTTTTTACATAAAACTGATATTTTGTAGGAGCACCGGACTGTGAAAGGGACATTGGAAGGTACGTCACGTCCATGTTTTGCTATCCATTGACCTCGTTACGAAATTTTATTTTAGTTTATTTATTTATTTTTTTTGTTTTTGTTTTTTTTTTGTTTTTTTTTTTACAAATATATATAATTTATTATGTGTACATGTGTTATATATTATGAACTCAAGTATACCCGTATAACTTTATAAAGATATTTGGCTGACGGCAGAACATTTCTCATTTCAGACGTTAGAATTAATTCATGATTAAGCACGATTGTCTCTGTAGAAAAATCATACCGTTCGAGTCAAAATACTTTCTTGTATTGAAACTGATTGGAGATGTTTTTCCTTTTTTTTCTCATAAATACGAATTATGTGATAAACAGAATCTTACACTCCTCGCTGTTAAATATAGTATTTAGTGACCTCGTTTATGGCACACATAGTTAACAAATTAGTAAACTCGTTAAATAAATTTCATATTGCGTAACAACGAGAGTAAGCTCCTCTATATTGATGATATGATAGAAGACATGTATATGTATGTAATACATAGATAAAACAGTTAACCAGCAAAATCGCAAATTGAAATTAGATTTGATCAACAAAACTAAGTTTCAAGATCGAATCGTGACTTATACTTAAGTCCCCTTACCTTTCTTCCCGAACCCCTCACCTTTAGTCCTCAACCCCTCATCTGTAGTCCTGTACCCCTCACCTTTAGTCTCTAGCCCCTCCAATTTAGTCCTCAATCCCTCACCTTTAGTCCTCAACCCCTCACCTTCAGTCCTCAACCCCTCACCTTTAGTCCTCAACCCCTCACCTTTAGTCCTCAACCCGTCACCTTCAGTCCTCAACCCCTCACCTTCAGTCCTCAACCCCTCACCTTTAGTCCTCAACCTCTCACCTTTAGTCCCCAACCCCTCACCTTTAGTCCCCAACCCCTCACCTTTAGTCCCTAACCCCTCACCTTTAGTCCTCAACCCCTCACCTTTAGTTCCCAACCCATCACCTGTAGTCCTCAACCACTCACCTTTAGCCCCAACCCATCACCTGCAGTCCTCAACCACTCACCTTTAGCCCCAACCCCTCATCTGTAGTCCTGTACCCCTCAAATTTAGTCTCTAGCCCCTCCAATTTAGTCCTCAACACCTCACATTTAGTCCTCAATCCCTCACATTTAGTCCTCAATCCCTCACCTTTAGTCCTCAATCCCTCACCTTTAGTCCTCAACCCCTCACCTTTAGTTCCCAGCCCCTCACCTGCAGTCCCAAACCCCTCACCTTAAATCAGCAACCCGTCATCTTTAGACCGCAACCCCTCATCTGTAGTCGCCAACTCCTCACCTTTTTCTCCAGCCCATCACATTTAATCCCCAACCAATTACCGTTAGTCCCCAGCCCCTCACCTACAGTCCCAAACCCCTCATTTTAAATCAACAACTCCTCACCTTTAGTCCACAGCACCTCGCCTTTAGTCCCCAACCCCTCACCTTTAGTCCCCAACCCCTCACCTTTAGTCCCCGACCCCTCACCTTTAGTCCCTAACCTCTCACCTTTAGTCCCCAACCCCTCACCTTTAGTCTCCAGCACCTCACCTTTAGTCCCCAACACCTCAACTTTAGTCTCCAGCACCTCACCTTTAGTCCCCAACCCCTCACCTTTAGTCCCCAATGTGAGTGGTTGCGGACTACAGGTGATGGGTTGGGAACTAAAGGTGAGTGATTGAGGACTAAAGGTGAGGGGTTGAGGACTAAAGGTGAGGGGTTGAGGACTAAAGGTGAGGGGTTGAGGACTAAAGGTGAGGGGTTGGGGACTAAAGGTGAGGTGCTGGAGACTAAAGTTGAGGTGTTGGGGACTAAAGGTGAGGTGCTGGAGACTAAAGGTGAGGGGTTGGGGACTAAAGATGAGAGGTTAAGGACTAAAGGTGAGGGGTTGGGGACTAAAGGTGAGGGGTCGGGGACTAAAGGTGAGGGGTTGGGGACTAAAGGTGAGAGGTTAGGGACTAAAGGTGAGGGGTCGGGGACTAAAGGTGAGGGGTTGGGGACTAAAGGTGAGGGGTTGGGGACTAAAGGCGAGGTGCTGTGGACTAAAGGTGAGGAGTTGTTGATTTAAAATGAGGGGTTTGGGACTGTAGGTGAGGGGCTGGGGACTAACGGTAATTGGTTGGGGATTAAATGTGATGGGCTGGAGAAAAAGGTGAGGAGTTGGCGACTACAGATGAGGGGTTGCGGTCTAAAGATGACGGGTTGCTGATTTAAGGTGAGGGGTTTGGGACTGCAGGTGAGGGACTGGGAACTAAAGGTGAGGGGTTGAGTACTAAAGGTGAGGGATTGAGGACTAAAGGTGAGGGATTGAGGACTAAATGTGAGGGATTGAGGACTAAATGTGAGGTGTTGAGGACTAAAGTGGAGGGGCTAGAGACTAAAGTTGAGGGGTACAGGACTACAGATGAGGGGTTGGGGCTAAAGGTGAGTGGTTAGGGACTAAAGGTGAGGGTTCGGGGACTAAAGGTTATGTGTTGTGGATTAAAGTCGCCAACTCCTCACCTTTTTCTCCAGCCCATCACATTTAATCCCAAACCAATTACCGTTAGTCCCCAGCCCCTCACCTACAGTCCCAAACCCCTCATTTTAAATCAACAACTCCTCACCTTTAGTCCACAGCACCTCGCCTTTAGTCCCCAACCCCTCACCTTTAGTCCCTAACCTCTCACCTTTAGTCCCCAACCCCTCACCTTTAGTCCCCGACCCCTCACCTTTAGTCCCCAACCTCTCACCTTTAGTTCCCAACCCCTCACCTTTAGTCCTCAATCCCTCACCTTTAGTCCTGTACCCCTCACCTTTAGTTCTCAACCCCTCACAATTAGTCCTCAACCCCTCCACTTTAGTCCTCAACACCTCACATTTAGTCCTCAATCCCTCACATTTAGTCCTCAATCCCTCACATTTAGTCCTCAACCCCTCACCTTTAGTTCCCAGCCCCTCACCTGCAGTCCCAAACCCCTCACCTTAAATCAGCAACCCGTCATCTTTAGACCGCAACCCCTCATCTGTAGTCGCCAACTACTCACCTTTTTCTCCAGCCCATCACATTTAATCCCCAACCAATTACCGTTAGTCCTCAGTCCCTCACCTACAGTCCCAAACCGCTCATTTTAAATCAACAACTCCTCACCTTTAGTCCACAGCACCTCGCCTTTAGTCCCCAACCCCTCACCTTTAGTCCCTAACCTCTCATCTTTAGTCCCCAACCCCTCACCTTTAGTCTTCAGCACCTCCCCTTTAGTCCCCAACCCCTCACCTTTAGTCTCCAACACCTCACCTTTAGTCCCCAACCCCTCACCTTTAGTCCTCAACCCCTCACATTTAGTCCTCAACCCCTCAACTTTAGTCCTCAACCCATCACCTTTAGTCCCCAACACCTCACCTTTAGTCCCCAACCCCTCACCTTTAGTCCTCAACCCCTCACCTTTAGTCCTCAATCCCTCACATTTAGTCCTCAATCCCTCACCTTTAGTCCTCAATCACTCACCTTTAGTTCCCAACCCATCACCTGTAGTCCGCAACCACTCACATTTAGTTCCAAACCACTCACCTTTAGCCCCAACCCCTCATCTGTAGTCCCCAACTCCTCACCTTTTTCTCCAGCCCATCTCATTTAGTCCCAAACCAATTACCGTTAGTCCCCAGCCCCTCATTTTAAATCAACAACTCCTCACCTTTAGTCCACAGCACCTCACCTTTAGCCCCAACCCCTCACCTTTAGTCCTCAACCTCTCACCTTTATTCCCCGACCTTTCACCTTTAGTCTCTAGCCCCTCTCCTTTAGTCCCCAACCCCTCACCTTAGTCCTCAACCCCTCACCTTTAGTCCTTATCCCCTCACCTTTACTCTCTAGCCGCTCTCCTTTAGTCCCCAACCCCTCACCTTAGTCCCCAACCCCTCACCTTTAGTCCTCAATCCCTCACCTTTAGTCCACAACCGCTCACCTTTAGTCCCCAACCCCTCACCTTTAGTCCCCAACCCCTCATCTTTAGTCCCCAACCCCTCACCTTTAGTCCCCAACCCCTCACCTTTAGTCCCTAACTCCTCACCTTTAATCCACAACACATAACCTTTAGTCCCCGAACCCTCACCTTTAGTCCCTAACCTCTCACCTTTAGTCCCCGACCCCTCACCTTTAGTCTCTAGCCCCTCTCCTTTAGTCCCCAACCTCTCACCTTAGTCACCAACCCCTCACCTTTAGTCCTTATCCCCTCACCTTTACTCTCCAGCCCCTCTCCTTTAGTCCTCAACCTCTCACCTTTAGTTCCCGACCCCTCACCTTTAGTCTCTAGCCCCTCTCCTTTAGTCCCCAACCCCTCACCTTAGTCCTCAACCCCTCACCTTTAGTCCTTATTCCCTCACCTTTACTCTCTAGCCCCTCACCTTTAGTCCCCAACCCCTCACCTTTACTTCTCAACACCTCACCTTTAGTCCTCAACCCCTCCACTTTAGTCCTCAACACCTCACATTTAGTCCTCAACCCCTCACCTTTAGTTCCCAGCCCCTCACCTGCAGTCCCAAACCCCTCACCTTCAATCAGCAACCCGTCATATTTAGACCGCAACCCCTCATCTGTAGTCGCCAACTACTCACCTTTTTCTCCAGCCCATCACATTTAATCCCCAACCAATTACCGTTAGTCCCCAGCCCCTCACCTACAGTCCCAAACCCCTCATTTTAAATCAACAACTCCTCACCTTTAGTCTACAGCACCTCGCCTTTAGTCCCCAAACCCTCACCTTTAGTCCCTAACCTCTCACCTTTAGTCCCCAACCCCTCACCTTTAGTCTCCAGCACCTCACCTTTAGTCCCCAACCCCTCACCTTTAGTCCTCAACCCCTCCACTTTAGTCCTCAACACCTCACATTTAGTCTTCAATCCCTCACATTTAGTCCTCAATCCCTCACCTTTAGTCCTCAACCCCTCACCTTTAGTTCCCAGCCCCTCACCTGCGGTCCCAAACCCCTCACCTTAAATCAGCAACCCGTCATCTTTAGACCGCAACCCCTCATCTGTAGTCGCCAACTCCTCACCTTTTTCTCCAGCCCATCACATTTAATCCCCAACCAATTACCGTTAGTCCCCAGCCCCTCACCTACAGTCCCAAACCCCTCATTTTCAATCAACAACTCCTCACCTTTAGTCCACAGCACCTCGCCTTTAGTCCCCAACCCCTCACCTTTAGTCCCTAACCTCTCACCTTTAGTCCCCAACCCCTCACCTTTAGTCCCCGACCCCTCACCTTTAGTCCCCAACCTCTCACCTTTAGTTCCCAACCCCTCACCTTTAGTCCTCAGTCCCTCACCTTTAGTCCTGTACCCCTCACCTTTAGTTCTCAACCCCTCACATTTAGTCCTCAACCCCTCCACTTTAGTCCTCAACACCTCACATTTAGTCCTCAATCCCTCACATTTAGTCCTCAATCCCTCACCTTTAGTCCTCAACCCCTCACCTTTAGTTCCCAGCCCCTCACCTGCAGTCCCAAACCCCTCACCTTAAATCAGCAACCCGTCATCTTTAGACCGCAACCCCTCATCTGTAGTCGCCAACTACTCACCTTTTTCTCCAGCCCATCACATTTAATCCCCAACCAATTACCGTTAGTCCTCAGTCCCTCACCTACAGTCCCAAACCGCTCATTTTAAATCAACAACTCCTCACCTTTAGTCCACAGCACCTCGCCTTTAGTCCCCAACCCCTCACCTTTAGTCCCTAACCTCTCATCTTTAGTCCCCAACCCCTCACCTTTAGTCTTCAGCACCTCCCCTTTAGTCCCCAACCCCTCACCTTTAGTCTCCAACACCTCACCTTTAGTCCCCAACCCCTCACCTTTAGTCCTCAACCCCTCACCTTTAGTCCTCAACCCCTCAACTTTAGTCCTCAACCCCTCACCTTTAGTCCCCAACACCTCACCTTTAGTCCCCAACCCCTCACCTTTAGTCCTCAATCCCTCACGTTTAGTCCTCAATCCCTCACCTTTAGTCCTCAATCACTCACCTTTAGTTCCCAACCCATCACCTGTAGTCCGCAACCACTCACATTTAGTTCCAAACCACTCACCTTTAGCCCCAACCCCTCATCTGTAGTCCCCAACTCCTCACCTTTTTCTCCAGCCCATCTCATTTAGTCCCAAACCAATTACCGTTAGTCCCCAGCCCCTCATTTTAAATCAACAACTCCTCACCTTTAGTCCACAGCACCTCACCTTTAGCCCCAACCCCTCACCTTTAGTCCCCAACCCCTCACCTTTAGTCCCCAACCCCTCTCCTTTAGTCCTCAACCCCTCACCTTTAGTCCACAGCACCTCACCTTTAGTCCCCAACCCCTCACCTTTAGTCCTCAACCCCTCACCTTTAGTCCCCAACCCCTCACCTTTAGTCCTCAACCTCTCACCTTTATTCCCCGACCTTTCACCTTTAGTCTCTAGCCCCTCTCCTTTAGTCCCCAACCCCTCACCTTAGTCCTCAACCCCTCACCTTTAGTCCTTATCCCCTCACCTTTACTCTCTAGCCCCTCTCCTTTAGTCCCCAACCCCTCACCTTAGTCCCCAACCCCTCACCTTTAGTCCTCAACCTCTCATCTTTAGTCCCCGACCTTTCACCTTTAGTCTCTAGCCCCTCTCCTTTAGTCCCCAACCCCTCACCTTAGTCCCCAACCCCTCACCTTTAGTCCTCAACCTCTCACCTTTAGTTCCCTACCCCTCACCTTTAGTCCACAGCACCTCACCTTTAGTCCACAGCACCTCACCTTTAGTCCCTAACTCCCCACCTTTAGTCCTGTACCCCTCACCTTTAGTCCCCAACCCCTCACCTCTAGTCCTCAACCCCTCACCTTTAGTCCTCAATCCCTCACCTTTAGTCCTCAACCCCTCCACTTTAGTCCTCAACACCTCACATTTAGTCCTCAATCCCTCACCTTTAGTCCTCAACCCCTCACCTTTAGTTCCCAGCCCCTCACCTGCAGTCCCAAACCCCTCACCTTAAATCAGCAACCCGTCATCTTTAGACCGCAACCCCTCATCTGTAGTCGCCAACTACTCACCTTTTTCTCCAGCCCATCACATTTAATCCCCAACCAATTACCGTTAGTCCTCAGCCCCTCACCTACAGTCCCAAACCCCTCATTTTAAATCAACAACTCCTCACCTTTAGTCCACAGCACCTCGCCTTTAGTCCCCAACCCCTCACCTTTAGTCCCTAACCTCTCACCTTTAGTCCCCAACCCCTCACATTTAGTCTCCAGCACCTCACCTTTAGTCCCCAACCCCTCACCTTTAGTCCTCAACCCCTCACCTTTAGTCCTCAACCCTTCACCTTTAGTCCTCAACCCCTCAACTTTAGTCCTCAATCACTCACCTTTAGTTCCCAACCCATCACCTGTAGTCCCAAACCCCTCACATTTAGTTCCAAACCACTCACCTTTAGCCCCAACCCCTCATCTGTAGTCCCCAACTCCTCACCTTTTTCTCCAGCCCATCACATTTAATCCCCAACCAATTACCGTTAGTCCCCAGCCCCTCACCTACAGTCCCAAACCCCTCATTTTAAATCAACAACTCCTCACCTTTAGTCCACAGCACCTCGCCTTTAGTCCCAACCCCTCACATTTAGTCTCCAGCACCTCACCTTTAGTCCCAACCCCTCACCTTTAGTCCTCAACCCCTCACCTTTAGTCCTCAACCCTTCACCTTTAGTCCTCAACCCCTCAACTTTAGTCCTCAATCACTCACCTTTAGTTCCCAACTCATCACCTGTAGTCCGCAACCCCTCACATTTAGTTCCAAACCACTCACCTTTAGCCCCAACCCCTCATCTGTAGTCCCCAACTCTTCACCTTTTTCTCCAGCCCATCTCATTTAGTCCCCAACCAATTACCGTTAGTCCCCAGCCCCTCATTTTAAATCAACAACTCCTCACCTTTAGTCCATAGCACCTCACCTTTAGTCCCTAACTTCCCACCTTTAGTCCACAACCCCTCACCTTTAGGCCCCAACCCCTCACCTTTAGTCCCCACCCCTCACCTTTAGTCCTCAATCCCTCACCTTTAGTCCTCAACCCCTCACCTTTAGTCCACAGCACCTCACCTTTAGTCCCCAACCCCTCACCTTTAGTCCCTAACTCCTCACCTTTAATCCACAACACCTAACCTTTAGTCCCCGACCCCTCACCTTTAGTCCCTAACCTCTCACCTTTAGTCCCCAACCTCTCACCTTAGTCCTCAACCCCCTCACCTTTAGTCCTTATCCCCTCACCTTTACTCTCCAGCCCCTCTCCTTTAGTCCTCAACCTCTCACCTTTAGTCCCCGACCCCTCACCTTTAGTCTCTAGCCCCTCTCCTTTAGTCCCCAACCCCTCACCTTAGTCCTCAACCCCTCACCTTTAGTCCTCAACCCCTCACCTTTAGTCCTCAACCCCTCACCTTTAGTCCTCAACCCCTCACCTTTAGTCATTATCCCCTCATCTTTACTCTCTAGCTCCTCTCCTTTAGTCCCCAACCCCTCTCCTTTAGTCCTCAACCCCTCACCTTTAGTCCACAGCACCTCACCTTTAGTCCCCAACCCCTCACCTTTAGTCCTCAACCCCTCACCTTTAGTCCCCAACCCCTCACCTTTAGTCCTCAACCTCTCACCTTTATTCCCCGACCTTTCACCTTTAGTCTCTAGCCCCTCTCCTTTAGTCCCCAACCCCTCACCTTAGTCCTCAACCCCTCACCTTTAGTCCTTATCCCCTCACCTTTACTCTCTAGCCCCTCTCCTTTAGTCCCCAACCCCTCACCTTAGTCCCCAACCCCTCACCTTTAGTCCTCAACCTCTCACCTTTAGTTCCCTACCCCTCACCTTTAGTCCACAGCACCTCACCTTTAGTCCACAGCACCTCACCTTTAGTCCCTAACTCCCCACCTTTAGTCCTGTACCCCTCACCTTTAGTCCCCAACCCCTCACCTCTAGTCCTCAACCCCTCACCTTTAGTCCTCAACCCCTCACCTTTAGTCCTCAACCCCTCCACTTTAGTCCTCAACACCTCACATTTAGTCCTCAATCCCTCACCTTTAGTCCTCAACCCCTCACCTTTAGTTCCCAGCCCCTCCCTGCAGTCCCAAACCCCTCACCTTAAATCAGCAACCCGTCATCTTTAGACCGCAACCCCTCATCTGTAGTCGCCAACTACTCACCTTTTTCTCCAGCCCATCACATTTAATCCCCAACCAATTACCGTTAGTCCTCAGCCCCTCACCTACAGTCCCAAACCCCTCATTTTAAATCAACAACTCCTCACCTTTAGTCCACAGCACCTCGCCTTTAGTCCCCAACCCCTCACCTTTAGTCCCTAACCTCTCACCTTTAGTCCCCAACCCCTCACATTTAGTCTCCAGCACCTCACCTTTAGTCCCAACCCCTCACCTTTAGTCCTCAACCCCTCACCTTTAGTCCTCAACCCCTCACCTTTAGTCCTCAACCCCTCAACTTTAGTCCTCAATCACTCACCTTTAGTTCCCAACCCATCACCTGTAGTCCCAAACCCCTCACATTTAGTTCCAAACCACTCACCTTTAGCCCCAACCCCTCATCTGTAGTCCCCAACTCCTCACCTTTTTCTCCAGCCCATCACATTTAATCCCCAACCAATTACCGTTAGTCCCCAGCCCCTCACCTACAGTCCCAAACCCCTCATTTTAAATCAACAACTCCTCACCTTTAGTCCACAGCACCTCGCCTTTAGTCCCAACCCCTCACATTTAGTCTCCAGCACCTCACCTTTAGTCCCAACCCCTCACCTTTAGTCCTCAACCCCTCACCTTTAGTCCTCAACCCTTCACCTTTAGTCCTCAACCCCTCAACTTTAGTCCTCAATCACTCACCTTTAGTTCCCAACTCATCACCTGTAGTCCGCAACCCCTCACATTTAGTTCCAAACCACTCACCTTTAGCCCCAACCCCTCATCTGTAGTCCCCAACTCTTCACCTTTTTCTCCAGCCCATCTCATTTAGTCCCCAACCAATTACCGTTAGTCCCCAGCCCCTCATTTTAAATCAACAACTCCTCACCTTTAGTCCACAGCACCTCACCTTTAGTCCATAACTTCCCACCTTTAGTCCACAACCCCTCACCTTTAGGCCCCAACCCCTCACCTTTAGTCCCCACCCCTCACCTTTAGTCCTCAATCCCTCACCTTTAGTCCTCAACCCCTCACCTTTAGTCCACAGCACCTCACCTTTAGTCCCCAACCCCTCACCTTTAGTCCCTAACTCCTCACCTTTAATCCACAACACCTAACCTTTAGTCCCCGACCCCTCACCTTTAGTCCCTAACCTCTCACCTTTTGTCCCCAACCTCTCACCTTAGTCCTCAACCCCTCACCTTTAGTCCTTATCCCCTCACCTTTACTCTCCAGCCCCTCTCCTTTAGTCCTCAACCTCTCACCTTTAGTCCCCGACCCCTCACCTTTAGTCTCTAGCCCCTCTCCTTTAGTCCCCAACCCCTCACCTTAGTCCTCAACCCCTCACCTTTAGTCCTCAACCCCTCACCTTTAGTCATTATCCCCTCATCTTTACTCTCTAGCTCCTCTCCTTTAGTCCCCAACCTCTCACCTTTAGTCCCCAACCCCTCACCTTTAGTCCACATCCCCTCACCTTTAGTGTCCAACTCCTCACCTTTAGTCCCAAAACCCATCACCTGTAGTCCTCAACAACTCACCTTTACTCCCAAACCACTCACCGTTAGCCCCAACCCCTCATCTGTAGTCCCCAACTCCTCACCTTTTTCTCCAGCCCATCACATTTAGTCCCCAACCAATTAACGTTAGTCCCCAGCCCCTCACCTACAGTCCCAAACCCCTCATTTTAAATCAACAACTCCTCACCTTTAGTCCACAGCACCTCACCTTTAGTCCCTAACCTCTCACCTTTAGTCCCCAACCCCTCACCTTTAGTCTCCAGCACCTCACCTTTAGTCCCCAACCCCTCACCTTTAGTCCCCAACCCCTTACCTTTAGTCCTCAACCCCTCACCTTTAGTCCTCAACCCCTCACCTTTAGTCCCCATTCCCTCACCTTTAGTCCCCAACCCCTCACCTTTAGTCCCAAACCCCTCACCTTTAGTCCTCAACCCCTCTCCTTTAGTCCCCAACCCCTCACCTTTAGTCCCCAACCCCTCACCTTTAGTTCCCAGCCCCTCACCTTTAGTCCCAAACCACTCACATTTAGTCCCTAACCTCTCACCTTTACTCTCCAGCCCCTCACCTTTAGTCCCAATCCCCTCACCTTTAGTGTCCAACCCCTCACCTTTAGTCTCCAACCTCTCACCTTTAGTCTTCCACCCCTCACCTTTAGTCCCCAACCCCTAACCTTTAGTTCCCAGCCCCTCACCTTTAGTCCCAAACCACTCACATTTAGTCCCTAACCTCTCACCTTTACTCTCCAGCCCCTCACCTTTAGTCCCAATCCCCTCACCTTTAGTGTCCAACCCCTCACCTTTGGTCTCCAACCTCTCACCTTTAGTCTTCCACCCCTCACCTTTAGTCCCCAAACCCCTCACCTTTAGTCTCCAACCTCTCACCTTTAGTCTCCAACCCCTCACCTTTAGTCCCCAAACCCTCAACTTTAGTCCCAATCCCCTCACCTTAAGTACCTATCCCCTTGCCTTTAGTCTCCAACCCCTCATCTTTAGTCCCCAACCCCTAACCTTTAGTCCCCGACTCCTCACCTTTAGTCTCCAGCCCCTTGCCATTAATCTCCAACCCCTCATCTTTAGTCCCCAACCCATAACTTTTAGTCTCCAACCCCTCACCTTTAGTCCCCAAACCCTCAACTTTAGTCCCAATCCCCTCACCTTAAGTACCTATCCCCTTGCCTTTAGTCTCCAACCCCTCATCTTTAGTCCCCAGTCCCTAACCTCTCACCTTTACTCTCCAGCCCCTCACCTTTAGTCCCAATCCCCTCACCTTTAGTGTCCAACCCCTCACCTTTAGTCTCCAACCTCTCACCTTTAGTCTTCCACCCCTCACCTTTAGTCCCCAAACCCCTCACCTTTAGTCTCCAACCTCTCACCTTTAGTCTCCAACCCCTCACCTTTAGTCCCCAAACCCTCAACTTTAGTCCCAATCCCCTCACCTTAAGTACCTATCCCCTTGCCTTTAGTCTCCAACCCCTCATCTTTAGTCCCCAACCCCTAACCTTTAGTCCCCGACTCCTCACCTTTAGTCTCCAGCCCCTTGCTATTAATCTCCAACCCCTCATCTTTAGTCCCCAACCCATAACCTTTAGTCTCCAACCCCTCACCTTTAGTCCCCAAACCCTCAACTGTAGTCCCAATCCCCTCACCTTAAGTACCTATCCCCTTGCCTTTAGTCTCCAACCCCTCATCTTTAGTCCCCAACCCCTAACCTTTAGTCCCCGACTCCTCACCTTTAGTCTCCAGCCCCTCACCTTTAGTCTCCTGCCCCTTGCCTTCAGTCCCCAGCCCCTTACCTTGAAGCTTAACGTACGCATTGTAATTTACTTCAGCTTTATTGGGCACACAAAAATTGGTTAAGCTTCATTGGATACGCAATACAGTAGTGTACATTATACAGTCAAGCTTCATTGGATACGCAATACAGTAGTGTACATTATACAGTCAAGCTTCATTGGATACGCAATACAGTAGTGTACATTATACAGTCAAGCTTCATTGGATACGCAATACAGTAGTGTACATTATACAGTCAAGCTTCATTGCGCATATAAGAAGATAGTTTACTTTATTTTGTTAAGCATCATTGAGTACACTATTAGTAGAGGGACCGCGGTGGCCGAGTGGTTAAGGTGTCCCGACACTTTATCACTAGCCCTCCACCTCTGGGTTGCGAGTTGCCAGGTACTGACTGTAGGCTTTTCTCCGGGTACTCCGGCTTTCCTCCACCTCCAAAACCTGACACGTCGTTAAATGGTCCTGGCTGTTAATAGGACGTTAACCAAAATGAACCACACCAAAGTACACTATTAAGTAGTGTTGTTTTTTATTCGATTGAGCATCATTGCTAAACCAATTAAAACGTGTACTTTGTTTGTTTTAGCTTTATTTGTAACAAAATAAAATGGTGTACTTTATTAGGTCAAGCTTTATTGGGTGAACTATAAAATAGTGTACTTTATTTGATTAAGTTTCATTGGGTAAACAGTGAAATAGTGTACTTCAGTAGGTTCAACTTCATTTCGTTCAAAGTAAAATAGTGTACTTCAGTAGGTTCAACTTCATTTCGTTCAAAGTAAAATAGTGTACTTTATTTGGTTAAGCTTCATTGAGTACATAATAAAGTATGGTACTTTATTGAGTCAAACTTTATTGCTTACACAATAAAGTATTGTACTTTATTGAGTCAAGCTTCATTCGATACACAATAAAGTATTGTACTTTATTGAGTCAAGCTTTATTGCTTACACAATAAAGTATTGTACTTTATTGAGTCAAGCTTCATTCGATACACAATAAAGTATTGTACTTTATTTGATCAAGCTTCATTGGGCGAACAGATAAAGTTTTAATGTGATGTGGTTTAGCTTCATGGAGCATGTAGACAAAAAATACCTAATTTCGTAAAGGTTGCGGCAAACAGATAAACAATTTAAGTAATTTTGCTCAGTTTCATTGAAACACAATTTTGTTTGGGTTTAACAGGCTTGCAGGTAAACTGTATTTACGTGTTTGGATTTTTCATAATTCAATTTTCCACATTAAACTGAGACACGTTTCTCAGCTTGATGTTTCATTGTGCCGACACTATAAATCGTCCATCCATCTGACATATGCATCATGGGACATAAAACATCCTTAAATGACCATATTGTGTAAGGGATGTAAACAATACCAAATCTAATAGTGCAAAGTGTATGTCCGAGATATGAAATAAAATATGTAGAGAATTACTTAACTATAGGAAATTGGTAGACATTATCGTAAATTTAGATATGAAACTCACATAAAATACAGTTTAATATCCTCAGAGAAAAAGATATCCAATCGAACATCAGAGCTACGTTAGAGTAGACATTGAAGGAGACACAACCAGATTTTCCTTTTGACAGCAGAGCCTTTATTTTGACATTCATAACTCAAAAAAATATCGTTCACGTTTATGTAATTGAGGTATCGATATGCACGGGAATCCTTACCCTTCAAATACATATATAAATTTCGACCTTAGGATGAAGTTGGCCGCAATAATACAATTTGCAATTTGCTAAAATTGTTTCGACAGTATCGATGTAGTGGAGCATAACTTGACCCAGATCCAATTTTTCAACTGAAACAACGCAATCCCGAGGCGTGTAACAGTGTAGAACAGTATTAATCCACACCGACTTTTCGAAAATAACATAAAGTCATTAATGAACCATTGGGCATCGCGTTGGAGTGTCTAGAATTGAAAGTAATCATCCAGCTCCCCACTTCAATACAAGCGCGGCCATTTTCCAACTGGTGCTTCATACATGCTTCGCAGCAAATTCGATTTTCTTATCTACATGTTGATTGGATAATAAACAAATGACCAATCACTCACATTTTTCATCATCCATTGTCGACCCTCTCAGCCAATATAATTTTATGACTGCAAGAAAACGTTAAGTGATTTCATTTCATTAATGACATTTATTCTTCAAATGTTCTAATTACCATATTTTGGTTTAATAAAGATGCACCCTAAAAACATTTTTTACTTGTAAGCAAGTTTTTGAACAAAAATAGAATTCTCCTTATAGGTCACACCACATTAACAGAGAATAAAGAGGATTTTTTTTTTTTGTTCATCCTGATTTTCAAATACAGTACATGTAGCCGCTTTTTCGAAAAATTGCATGTTTTTAGAAAGTCTTAATATTTCACAGTTAAATAAGATTTAAAGCTTTGTCATTAATGGAGAGCTGATTATCCTTGGCAAATACATGGATCTTACGCTCCTAATGCCGTCAAATTTACTAAACGAGGAGGTGTTTTGGCCCTTCAGTGCATGGTAGGGAAAATAGGTTGAAATATATCGCCTATTGTTCTTCTCTCCTAGTGAGTTTCTGCCCTTGATACAAATATAACACGGAATACAGGTCGAAAATTCGTGTCAAGTCCCTGTGATTCGGACCAGCCTCTTTTCATTATATCGATTGTGAGTTAGAAGTTCAGTAATTACTAGCTTCACTTGGTTCAGTAATTACTAGCTTCACTTGGTTCAGTAATTACTAGCTTCACTTGGTTCAGTAATTACTAGCTTCACTTGGTTCAGTAATTACTAGCTTCACTTGTTTTTGTAGCCGAGGCTGTTATTGGTGGTAATATCAGAAAGTGTATTGGCCTATTTCTTGACATATTACAAACAATTTCGAAATTGTACCTTCAGTACGATTGTTGAAACTTAAACGGGAGAAGTAATTTCATGTATTACGGGTTATTTAATAGCTGGCAGCTGATTTATCTTGTAACATTTTATACCCATCCCTCAACTAATTGTGACGTTCGTGTTTATAGTACATGTAATCACTTTGCGCGTGCGTGGGGTGTCCATGGATAAGACCAATTTGAATAGCAACGCCAATACCAAAGACAAGCTAAGACTGACAATTAATGTTATTTGTGCGCTGTTTATCGACATTTGAAAAGAATTTAAGTTTTTCTATAGTTTTGTATTTGTAACGTTATCCAATGTTTTCCTTAGACGTCTTATGGTGATTTCGAATGCATATTTCAAAGTACTGTAAATCACTTAAATTTTGCGTGGGATTTATTTTCGCGTTGATACTTAAGGAGAGTCAATCGCGAACTAAAATCCTTCACGATTTTTTGTACGAAAATAAGACATACCGCAAGCTATCGGTTATAAATATAAGTGTGGGAGTCCTGCACAGTCCACGATTCTAATAGCTAATAATTTTCGAATTTAAAATCATTTCTTAATCATAGTTAGCGAAATTATGCATTCGTGAATATATCGAAGGAGGTAAGTTCGCGAAATTCAAGTGATTTACAATATTGTTTTTACAAAACCATGAAACATACAGATGTATATACATCCCACGGGAAGGGCAAAACAGTAATTCATCGAATGTGATACTAAAAAAAATAAAAAACAAATGCTAATTTGTTTATTTTGACAAACTGTAAACTGCCATTATGATTTTATTTCAACTACTTACAGATTGAACGGGATTATACAGCTAAATAAAAAATTCACTTTGCTCTTCAATAACGAAACCAGTAAACAATTCCGATCGCTTTATTTTCCTATCAAGATTTTGGGTCACGTGCTTTTGTTCTGACTTGCGAATCACTCTATATGCCGGCGTGTGAATATGTTCGGATATTGTTTACATTGACGATCTAGTTTTATATGACTTCTGACTTGAATACACTTTCATTTTGTAAATTATAAAACATTTAGTATACATCTATATAAACACATGCGGAATAGCTGATATATATGCTAACAAAAAGCCAGTAAAATGCAGACCGTATATATACAATGTATATACATATAATCTTACAGAACACTGGCACTCCTGATAACATCGAGTTTATGGCCTCTGTATTGAATGCGGTAATGAATTTCATATAAAATGTACGAGTTGTCGCAGGAACAATACCTTAATGAAAAAAACCAAGCTGGTACCATGTTAGTTAGACAGCACAAAAATGGAGAAGTATCCATGCGCGTGGACACAATCGCAAGGCTTCCCTGTGAGTCACCACTGCGACAATGGAGGGTTGTCGAATACCGCAAGTTTTCAAATCAATGCTAATTACTTTTATCAGAATTTACATCCCAAAACGCCAGTACTACCATGGAATCCATAATTTCAAGAATATCGCACAAAGTACCTTCTAATCTGCAGCGAATATCCACGCTTCCTCGAGCTTTGAAATCATCTCGGCAAATTGATCACAGGGATTCGGTTTTAACTTTTGAGTAATGACATTTGTGAACATGCGAACGCTTAAACTATCTATTTTTTAAAGTTTGAAAAGGTTTTAGAATGAGCATAGATACTGAATTCTAGTGTTTTTCATCATTACCATCTTGTATAACTCGATTTTTTTTAAACGGAGCTCCTGTGACTCGAATAACCAAATCACACACGCGCTGTTCTTTTAGCACTGCGGATTTATTTCAAATCTATGGGAATATGATGAAGTTCTTGTCATTGAAATAAAATGAATATTTGTTTTTATTAAGCATTTTTCTTGAAAATGGCATTTGTATGTTTACCAACATCAAAATAGTGAGACTGTTTTTGGAACTATATTTTTGTTGCCTTGGCAACGAGATTAGCTGGCAGGCGGCTGCTCCACCGGTGTGCACATAATAAACGCTAACTAGAACAATATTTCAAAATGGCGAACTTATAACTATGTCATAACGTTTCCACTAAATTTGCTATCTTGCGGCAGGACTTTTTAATTGGTTAACATAAATATCAGGATTGATTGTCATTGCAGTCCATGTAAGCAGCAAAATGGACTATCAGTCCTCAAAATAAAGAGGAAAATTTGTATAATCAATAAATATTAAATTTACAACAGTGGGATATTTTCTTTGTGGCGCAATAATTTTGATCTTGACCAAACACTGACCGTGTTTCAAAATTGTCGCGCGCCATTCACTGGAAAGAACATGATTTCAATCACATCTTCAAGTTTGCGGTTCGAATATTCGGCTGAAAACAAATTCGTAATAGTCTACAATATCTCTTTAAAATAGTTACGAACGATCGCATGAAAAATCGCTAATATAAATGATGTTTTGCGGAAAAACTTAGTCTTTTGTGTAGGTCGTCATCAAACCCTGCGCTTCATTTTTTGGTATTTTACTTGACAGACAGAATAAAAATAAACCATTGAAAACGCAAGTGACATCTCTAATTAGATCCGGTGCCTGCAAGTATTACCAAAATGCATTTGCCTGGTACATTAACTCGCCAGATCAATTCTATCTCTGAAAATGCCCTAACTACATCATACGGAAACATAGGCATGCGATGGTGGGAGAGGAAGTCATTAAAATATCGCAGAAGGCATTGCGAATACTCACGGAATAAGAGGCAGAGCAGAAACAGGTCGGTATTAATAAAAGCGCTATATCTGTGAAGCAAACGGATGCCGGCAGATTATTTCCAGTCAGATCCTGAGTTTTATAGATCCTTAGATTCATGGCGAGATAACATTTTAATTGCTGAAGACCATCTCAACATATCGCACCATATATGTGGATAATCTGGATAAAGGTCGATTTATAACCTAGATGTCTGCTCCCCAACTGTGTAGTAAACCAACAAAACCATGATTCTCGTTTGCAGGGGAAATACATCATGACAATGAATATTCACGTGTAAAATCGGCAGATTGACGTACATGTAGTACACTTTATGCAACATGGAGGTAACCGGGATTTCTCCACACCCTATGTTTTTTCATTCCTTAGAAACATATTTTTTATCACGTAATCTCTAGATCCAAGGTCTAGGCTTGACATTATTCATTGTTTCTTATTCCAATCGACATTAAAACATCGACGGAAATCGCAAACACCGAATCTAGTGTCTTGCAAGAAAAAGATCATCTTAATATTTGTCTTGGTCGGATATGAATCACAGTCAAAATCAACAAATCAACAAAGGTTCGTGATTGATTATTTCTGTGTCTCTTAAGCTGTTTGTTCAGTTTTTATTATAGACGACGTCGGACCACGTGACAAGTGTCATGCTTTTTATAGCCCAAGCAGGAAACTGTAAAACAATGATCGTCCATTTGAATACAATACTACATTGTATTCTAAAAACCTTTATTCATTTAAAAATATTGTACGTTGGGTCTAGCTAATTGTATGTTTATTGATAGAATCAGGCTATAATATTAACCAACGTTACAGTCAAACGATACTACCATTGAAAGTTTTACAGAACCGTATTTACAGTTACAGGGAGTTGTTGTATACGGCGTAACAAAGATTTATCAACAGTAAAAAAATAATTCTCTTTATAGTGTACGAAATGTTGTAATTTTGATATATGGTATGTATGTAGTTCAGACTTTCCTTAGATATTTAAAAAATATTAAATGTCATGTAAAATAGAAGTTGTAATTTACATGTACGTAACAATATATATATGTGGATGTGAATTATTGGTGAATCTCGTCTTTAAAAAAAAAGGTATATTTGTAATTTTTTTATTTTGGCACATTTTCTTGTGGTTCTAGCTCAGAATTGATTAAACTAGATGAAAACTTTATGGAAAATGATAGAAGTTATATGACACAACCAATATGATATTTAAGAGTGTGACGTTTTGATGATTACACTGTCACCTTCATCAGACTAATGACTAGTGTGAAGCGTACTAGCACTGTTTTATGTAGTGTCCGAGATAGTAAACGATTTGATCCCTAAAACTTTTATTCTGGAACATTTTCTTCAGTTGGTAAAGTAAATAAGATAGAAGTTATATGACACAACCAATATGATATTTAAGAGTGTGAAGTTTTGATGACTACACTGTCACCTTCATCAGACTAATGACCAATGTGAAGCGTACTAGTACTGTCTTATGTAGTGTCCGAGATGCTAACAGATTTGATCTACTCTGAAGGATGTTTCGTCTTTATCATGATCCTATTGACACCAAGTTCGAAAATAGTGTGACGAGATGGTAAAAATCAAACCAAATCAAATCAAATATGTCATATAACTTCTATCACATTAGGTCAAAACTCCAATTACTAAAGAACCAGGTGTTCCTGAAGAGCAAGTACTATCTTCTGCTTAGCAATTACTGTAATTAACGACATATAGTTTCAATGTACATTGTAGCTTACTATCAAACTGTAAACGTGAACATTTACGCGAGGGGGAATTTTACGCTATATACACGGAGCCCTTTTGATCGCGAAAATTCCCCCCCTCGCATATTATTTTGATATCAATTTGCGTAATCTCGAACTACAAACGAATGTGGATCGATCGCGAAAATTACCCCAACACGTATAGTTTACATATCAAAATCGCAAAATTACCCCCCCCCCCCCCCCCCCCCCCTCTCCTCCTCCTCCGAAAATAACCACGTTTTTAGTATTAAGTTCCATAACACATCCATTATATATCCGACACAGAATTGCTTTCATGTCATGAATGTGACAATTCGACGAACCCAATCTCCAAGGTTATCTGTAAAAATGTTATTGCACATAAAATAAAACCTCTGACAATTCTGTTTTTAATTCGGTGTCAAATATGAAATTGTGATATAACTGGATGTTTGTTATTGGCCGAGTTTTATGCAATATGCTCTAGCATCAAAAAAGGAATTGAATATCGCACAATGTTTTAATATAAAATCAATTGTCATCTGTAATAATTGGAGCAATTTATTCTTGAACTGTTTCAAATGAACGAATCCCCCATTTTTCTGTTCGGCAATCATAACCGTCGTGATAATCAAAAAGATATGTGTATCAATTAAATTCAAAGCGTTGTAATGAAGATTGTGAGAAAGATTTGATATTAATCGGGGACGTTATCATCTAGTTGACAAAATCTAATCTTCCGAACAAAATATCAACATGTACATTTGGTCGGTACTATGACACGACGTGCTGGTTCTTGTCAACGTTTTTTAAGATATTAGCGTTTGACAGACGACAAAATGAAAATGAATACATCGCCGGCTGATCAATTTCTCAGGAATATAATTCGTTATTTGCAGCCCACTTATTAAATAGAAATGGCGACCTTGAGCCTCCTTTGAATACAACGTCTCATTTTGTATGCTTTTTACGACAATCACATAAGGGAGCCTGAAGTTGGTTCCGAGTTCCGAGTTCCGAGTTCCGTTTAAGTAAAACTGAAATATTATGTATTAGCTTTATTGGTTTTGGTCCCAGTTCCGAGTTCCGTTTAAGAAAAACTGAAATACTATGTATTAGCTTTATTGGTTTTGGTCCCAGTTCCTAGTTTTAAGAAAAACGGAACTGCAATGTATTAGCTTTACGAGTTTTGGTCCCAGTTACGAGTTCCGTTTAAGAAAAACTGAAATGCTATGTATTAGCTTTATTGGTTTTGGTCCCAGTTCCGAGTTCCGTTTAAGATAAACGGAACTAGGAACCAGTTCCGAGTTCCGTTTAAGAAAAACTGATTATGTATTAGCTTTATTGGTTTTGGTCCCAGTTCCGAGTTCCGTTTAACAAGTTCCGAGTACCGTTTAAGAAAAACGGAACAACTATGTATAAGCTTTACGGGTTTTGGTCCCAGTTCCGAGTTCCGTTTAAGAAAAACTGAAATACTATGTATTAGCTTTATTGGTTTTGGTCCAAATTCCTAGTTTTAAAAAAAACGGAACTGCAATGTATTAGCTTTACGAGTTTTGGTCCCAGTTACGAGTTCCGTTTAAGAAAAACTGAAATGCTATGTATTAGCTTTATTGGTTTTGGTCCCAGTTCCTAGTTTTAAGAAAAACGGAACTGCAATGTATTAGCTTTACGAGTTTTGGTCCCAGTTACGAGTTCCGTTTAAGAAAAACTGAAATGCTATGTATTAGCTTTATTGGTTTTGGTCCCAGTTCCGAGTTCCGTTTAAGAAAAACTGAAATACTATGTATTAACTTTATTGGTTTTGGTCCCAGTTCCGAGTTCCGTTTAAGATAAACGGAACTAGGAACCAGTTCCGAGTTCCGTTTAAGAAAAACTGATTATGTATTAGCTTTATTGGTTTTGGTCCCAGTTCCGAGTTCCGTTTAACCAGTTCCGAGTACCGTTTAAGAAAAACGGAACAACTAATTATAAGCTTTACGGGTTTTGGTCCCAGTTCCGAGTTCCGTTTAAGAAAAACGGAACAACTATGTATAAGCTTTACGGGTTTTGGTCCCAGTTCCTAGTTCCGTTTAAGATAAGCGTTTATGGGTTATATTTTTGTATTTGACTATGCTGAAAATCTTGAAAAACAAAATAAATACAATTTTTTTTTTTTTTTTTAATGGAGACGATTTGTTAACAAGAATACAAAATATCGCACGGAAACAAACGTATGAATAAATTTAATATTTTCAGTAGCAGATCATGTGAGCTCTGACTTACAAAACTCAAATGCAATCCCAAGCATCCCCTCCTCGCGGGAACAAAGCAATATGTCTCTCCGAAACTTACGGGGGCGACAAAATTAATGGTTATCATTTATTCGATTTATTTATATGAGTAATTCCATTATTGATATCATTAATTCAAGGAATAAAGTGATATCAATACGAATTGTTGATGTAATTTATTCATTAAATGATATCATCAATTAGAATTCATGATATCGTTAAATCATTTAATGATACCATATATTCGAATTAGTGATATCACAAATTGTAGATTTAATCTAATCAATTAGTCTAATCATTGACAGCGAATAACAAGGAAGGCCTTTGGCAACAGCTCCTTAGAAGTTTCCTGCTACCCCGCGTATTTCTATGTTTCCAGGTGCCAATGAAAGAACTGTTCAATATTATTCAATGAAATTGTATTTTTTTTATTTGTGTTGAATAAAACTTCAGTAATACCAATTAAAGATTTTTTCCCAGTCGTCATATAGACATTTCACCTCAACAGTAGAAGCCATATTGAAAAACAAAATGGTGTATGAAATATACTTTGCAGTTATTGCTTTGTTTGTGTATTTTAACTTCACACATATAGATACATTAACTACAAATAAAAACTCATATCTCCCTCCATGGACCCACATTTCGCGATATCTAGAAAGCTGCTTTAACAAACTACTTGTAATTTACGAAAGGGTAAAAAAAGGAAATGTACCATGAACGAAAACTGCGTTGTAATATTGTCTCCTGGAGGTTACAACACAACAATTTCTCGTAATTTTACAACACCAGTCGTGTTGTTATCCTTAAACGGAACTCGGAGCTGGTTCCCAGTTCCGTTTTTCTTCAACGGAACTGAAAACCAGGACCAAGTCCCTTAAAATTCATACGTGAATGATAAATGACTTTGCATCCATTTGACACATGTAGTTTTTCTTCTTCAGATTCGGGTCTCATATTGAGATAAAGTACATAGAATATTTTCTTAAACGGAACTCGGAACTGGCTAATACATAGTATTTCAGTTTTTCTTAAACGGAACTCGGAACTGGACCAAAACCAATCAAGCTAATACATAGTATTTCAGTTTTTCTTAAACGGAACTCGGAACTGGGACCAAAACCAATAAAGCTAATACATAGTATTTCAGTTTTTCTTAAACGGAACTCGGAACTGGGACCAAAACCAATAAAGTTAATACATAGTATTTCAGTTTTTCTTAAACGGAACTCGGAACTGGTTCCGAGTTCCGTTTATCTTAAACGGAACTAGGAACTGGGACCAAAACCAATAAAGCTAATACATAGTATTTCAGTTTTTCTTAAACGGAACTCGGAACTGGTTCCGAGTTCCGTTTTACTTAAACGGAACTCGGAACTCGGAACTCGGAACCAACTTCAGGCTCCCATCACATAATCGGCAGGCGTTGATCAAATACATCAACATTATCTTTTTAATTAGTTTCCTTCATTGTATTCTCATCTCTGAACTTTGTTTCACTTGCCTATCCCTCGCTGTTTACCAACTTCCGGCAGCTAGTCATGAAATGTCTCTTTAAATTGCACGAAGAACTGATAAAATAATGGTTCCCATACTCCGCTCGTTTAAACGTTGATCTGTCAGCTGGCTATCACAGCGCAGAGATGTGCCTTCTACACGTGACAAGCTATACATTTATACCAGATGTATACTAACGATTTGTATTTATAGACATATTGTGCGCAGAAGACGAAATCATCTCTCTTTACACTTTATTGGATCACATGAAACATGTCGATTATTCATCATTATACAATAATTCCCATGCATATTGATATTGATATTGGCATGAATCATACAGTCGTTTTTTTTATGAATTTATACTATTTATATCATCAATTCGTCAATACACGTTCACACGTTTACTGTAACATTTTCAGTCTTCTTCAGAAAGCATCACACGGGTATAAAATCTTGTTCTAAAGCACATTATTAAAAGGGGGCTTTCCTTCGTTAGAATAAAGTTTAATAAGGTCGTCAAAATTAAACTTACTAGAAAATATGTATTTTTTCCAAGTTGTAAAAATTATAATCTTTACATTAATGAGGCAGTTTTACTCTCAAGATAAACCAAAGTTCTTCGAGTATTAATTCCTGAAAATTCTTAATTCGACCCGAAGTATCACTAATTACCGCAAAGACATACAGTATTTGTATACGATACACCTGTTTCTTGTACATTTCGGCGTTATTTCATTACATGTAGGCACACACACTCGTATAGTCATCGTTCGGACATAGATTTCATCAATAGAAATTGTGCATTTTTGCCGATGTCCGAACGAAGGAATGTGCCTTTAAACCTTTTCTGACACCATCGAAAATACTTTAGTAAATGGAACTCATTGAGGTGACTAAAAAGCATTTTCATTATACACATGTTCTATCTCATATATTATACCTATCAATTATGCTTTGCAACTAGAAAACTTCGGCATGAAAATCCAAAATTTTCCGAAATTATTATCGATTAGTTGATATCAAATGCATCATTAATGAGGGAAATAAGGGTTCTAGGCAGGTAAACATTCGATTCCAACGAAGGACACCATGTAAATCAAGCTAGGTCAAAGCCCAGTCACAAATTCAAAAATTTCGTTTTTTGCTTTAAATCCATTAAGATTTCCTATAACCTGCATCAACAGGTAGCTTCATTATTTTTTGCGATATGTGTCCGAGTTTAAAAGGATCCTCGCCAACGATATAAAATAGCGAGAGCATATTTTTACAAATGTAAATAGTTTTTGTCTGCAGATGTCAGTTTGCTTTATTGGACAGTCTTTTGTACAGCTTTACCAGGAAAATATTATCCTGTAAATAGCTCGGACGTAAACTTTGCTCGAGTGAGTAACGCGATTCATTCGAAAGCAGGGCGACTTTTAAAATTGCTTTGGATGAGAATGTGTACGCCAGTCTCGAGACAGAGTCAAGTATCCGGGCTATGTATTTGTCTTTTCAACAACGGCTTTACCAAAGAAAAATGTTTAATTTAGTTATTAAAGACAATTAAATTTTCTTTCATTAAGCCGTTATTGAAGTAAAAATAATCATAGTGCGGGTACAGTCCGGTACCGGACATAGCGTACAATATAAAAAGACTTTCACCCGCCTATATCAATCACGTATTAAGTAGGGTGAGGGTTTCTCCGTTCTAATGATATATCTTACCTCCCGAAGAAACATCGGGTTGACTGTAATTGTTTCCTGATTTTTAGCAGTGCTGTTTTGTCAACATCTTTTAGTTCTACTATTTTCGATGACATCAGATCAGTTTCACATTGCATTATGAGATTCTGTAGCGTAAAGTGTCAGCTTTTGATTGAGATCGCTGAAGCCATTTCCATTTTCAAATGTTTGCAAATGTTTGAAATTGCACATTTTTCGGAACCCATCGTTATGTAAAATTTAATGAGGGATGTATTAATCTTAAAATTTCATTTTGTTCAATTTCATCAGCATCGGCGAAGACCACATATAAAGCTTTTTGCTAAATAATTTGTTAAAAATATTTGAAAAATGTCAAATAGTTACGTATTTTCTGAACATTGAAGTCGTTCCGATCTAGTTACCAAAATATCATTTCCTTGGTTATGCTATCCACATCTTACAGAGAAATAGGGATACTAAAAGCATATATAACCATTTATGACAGAGAAACCGAGAATATGTGGAAGCAGGGATGCTACTACAAGAAATGGAAAGTTGGTAATAGATAAATCACACACTTATCACGCGCATGAATGGTGAACCCTTCGTGCGTGATACGTTTGGGAGAGAAAAAGATGGCGAAGAGCTTAAAACGTCTTTGATTACTAGTTTATGAATATTTATAAGATATCGTAAGATCAATAAATCAATTATCTCGTGCCATTTCATTCCAAAAGTCTTGTTCTTTGACCGATAATCCACCAAATCAAACGAATTACTTTGAATACGACTTCGGGAACATATGACATTTGACGATTTCCCGGTTACATTAATACCTGCTTTGTGTAAGACTAACATTGATTACTGTATTTTATTAGCACATGAATGTCATTCGGTAGTCTGAGACAGAAGGCATGCTTCTGACGTCTTGCGAGGACTGTTTCGTTATAGATCAACAGTTCAATGTTCAATAGCCTTGTATTATCTATTACTGATGTATACGGACGTAATTAACCCCGTCAGGGAGACTGTTTACCAGCCCATACTGAACAATAGATGGATTAAAATGTTTAACACAGTTCTATACGTATATAAGTAGTGGCAAAGATAAAAAAAAAAATCTTCACTAGTAAGTTACAGTTGTGTTGAAACAGCAGTTCCTGTATTGGCCACGCCTGGTAAATGACTTTCATTACGCCAATTCTTTCACCTGCTACGCACTGCCTTTGGCAGAGCCGTGTCCATTATCTACCTTCGCTGTAAAGGAGGACATTTTCAGTAATAATAAACATTTTCATGATCAAAGCTTATTCTACCATAAAACCTACGGCTGTAGAGACATTTGGACAATAGTCCAACTGCGCAGTCGTAGGGTTTTAAATGTCGGTTGCCGTAAAGACTATACTCATTGAACTGTAAATATTTGTTGGAAGTGAAGTGGGCCCCTGTGTAGATATAAGAACCGACACGGCCATTAACAGGGAAATGGGAAGTATTGCCCTGTGTACATGAAATTTTGTTGAAAGCACTGTCGGTAATTACAAATGTGTATCTCCATGAGCAATTAGAACATGGACAATGTTTTATAACAATTTATTTTCTGTGTCTTATTTTGTTTCGAACGTTATGTGCCAACAAGTACCGAATGTGAGAAAAATGGTATCGCCAGGGGTGTTCCGAATGAAAATAGCGCTGAGCCTTGAGACAAAGTAGCGCGAGATCTCGCTCAATGTTCTTTACAGCGCAAACAATTTCCGGTCTAGAATTAAAACATCAGCGATCACAGCTCATACACTGTAGCAGTCAGAATAGTGCATATAGTTCAGACTTATTTCCTGCCATACGGAATACAAATTGTCGATAAATTGTAAAATGGTTCACTGTGAGATATAATAGTTTTCCGCAAGAACAGATGGAAAACATATGTCGCACAGTGTTGGCCTTTGGTAGCAGCCAAATGAATTCTAATTTTACTGATATTTGGTTGATTTAGATGTTTATCTGTGGGAGTTGCACCTGTCATGTCAAATCGAGTGATATATGTCTTGTGAAGACTCGTAGGATTGGTTTGATATCATTAAAATTGTGTTAAAATTTAATTGACTTCTTAAAAATTTAATCAGTAGCATTATATCGTTAAATACCATTAATCTGAACAGGATAGTGTATTGAGAATGCGTTAAATAGTGAGGATGTATTTGGATACAGTATGCGTGTATGATATGTATGGGATCTACAGGAAACAAAATGGTACAGTAGATGGATATGAGATTGAATGTCGATATGAGCCTGAAGGTGGATATGAGCCTGAAGGTGGATATGAGCCTAAAGGTGGATATGAGACTGAAGATGGATATGAGACAGAAGGTGGATATGAGCCTGAAGGTGGATATGAGAAGATTGGCGGATACAAATCCAAGGAATGCCGATAAGTGGAGTAAACTGCGATTCTAAATCAAAATCGATTAAACCTGAAACAAGCAAACGCAGACATTGATTTATATAAAGTCCATTTAAACATGCCAAAGCGGTCATCTACATCGGCGAGATGAAGACATGATATGAATCTTAGAGGTGTGACATGGTCTTTGAAACTTGTTTAAAGTTCTACCGAAACAGAGCGTGTGAGCTTATAGCAAACAGGATCTACTTCAGATATTATATAAGGTTGTTACATTGGTTATAAATTCCAC
This sequence comes from Pecten maximus, assembly GCF_902652985.1. Taxonomy (NCBI): domain Eukaryota; kingdom Metazoa; phylum Mollusca; class Bivalvia; order Pectinida; family Pectinidae; genus Pecten; species Pecten maximus. The sequence goes on along the minus strand of NC_047033.1, from coordinate 20,310,956 downwards.
TAAACTTTCTACCAACAGAAAATATTCATGAGGCATCCTCAGAAACATGGATTCAATCAAGGTGAGGGTGATTTGCATGCAGCTCTGCAGTTGTGTACCCGTTTTACATACAGCAATACATGTACAACACTACCTAATACCATTGTGATACGTAGCGATCGTAAAGAGTGCTATATCTCCAATGATAGGATGATAATATTCATTTCGAAATAAAATTTTGAAATTTGATACGGAGAATATCAAACAAACTAAAACGTTTCTCAGGAACATAGATATTCATATAGTTAATTAAGATATAGAATTATGCATTATACTGTATAGTTAGTAATACACGCGGGATAAGTAATTTCGCTTCATTCGCGATCATTAAATCTAACACCAAGCGAATATTATGATGAAGTATGTGTACATTTCAAAGTGTCTATTGCAAAGCATTTCCAAAGCGGTGTTGGACGAAATTTACTACCCTCTAACAAGCTTCGATCGGGACAGCTGCAAAATATTGGCCCCGTGAAATTTAATAACTATTCATCTTCTATGTTTATGAAATAGAACACTGATATACGTCATGCTGAATTTCCCAAAAGACTAATTCAACTCAACACCTCATGAGATCGACAAAGCACAATCCATTACGCATGGCTCTGTATCATCCGCTTCTTCTACGAAGACTTTGCTAAATTCTAGAACGTAGAACAAAGATATGGTTTGTAATTGAATAGTAATTATCAAAGAACTTGATTGGAAAAAAATGTGTTGATACAGCATGTTTATATTTCTAAAAACATGAACTCGTCTGTTCTTTTAAAGAAATATAGTTACATTCTGTGTTATATTTGCTTGCATGTCGTAAGTAATCCAAATTGTAGCATACGAGACAGTTTACTATAACGTATTCGATAAGTGTAGGAATACACTTCCAGTGTTTTAGGTGAAACTTATTAAACATGGTTGCCAGTCATTTCCGGTATCAACAGGCCTAAAAAGCTTTTTAGATGCTAGTATTTAGTCATTTAAGCCACCATGAAAAATAATTAACCAACTTAGACTATAAATTTAAAATAAATGTAGCGGGTTTTTTTCTTCTAAATACAAAATTATCATACTCAACTTCGTCAATGCTCGGTTTCCAATTTTAAGAAAGGCAATTCCACAACTAAACTTAAAGCCCAGTATTTTATAAACACCTCGTGAAAAACGGGAGCATCGACATATTTTATACTGGATTTTAGTGCCGTGGTTATTCACTGATGTCAAATTCCTAATATGCTGCAAATTTTGAATCCGAGCCCCTGTTGACGTGGTCTGCTAATCACCGATTATACATGGATCTGTTTCAAACGAAATATCATTGATCCGGTGTCACTTTCTGCCAGAATGACTTTCATTTATAATGTTAGTGTTGATATTCTGCTAAAAATAACGTTAATTCATTTGAAAGAAACATAAGCATTTATGAGGAAACAGCCGAGTCTATGATATCCGCGCAATATCCATACGCCTCATCACTTCCAAATGATAACGCGGAAAATTTTACTTTAATTTCAAATAATAAGAAATTATGCAATTGTTTTCAATTTTTTACGATTCCTACACGGGTAAAAATAGTTTTATGAGCATGTTCTTCACGATATCACGAGTAACTACATTGTACATCATTTCTTCTGCGAAATTCAGCTGTTATTTTTTGTATTTGATCTTACTGACGTCATTTATATGTTAAAGCCGCATACTCCAAAATAACCTAAAATGCTAATTGCAAACATGTATTAATGGTAATCGAAAATGCTTATTCACGCTCTCCTTATATTAAAATGACCACTGGCCTGGACGCTTGACCGGGGGAATCCTTGAGACATCAGTGTATAAAAAGAACTCGCCGCATTTATTTTTATCGCGAGATTTGTCACGGAGCCGAGAACGAGGCTACAGCAACGTTAACGTACACTACACATAAACTACACATATGGCCGTTGTTAACATATCGAGTATACGCGAACTTGGCTAATCATGCCCTCATTTGAACAGATAAGCAAACTATTCTCGTAATAACTGATATTTTAAGCTTTTTTTTCCAATATAGCAATATACATACAACCAGAGACTGATACAACTAAACATCGATACAATTCAGATCGATGAAGTCGACATTGTTCGAGGAATACGGAAAAACCTAACCAGCAATCCAATATAGACGTCCGGTAAAATCGGAATCCGCGACGATTCCCTTTTATTCTCTTGCTAAGTTCCAACGAATCAATTCTTTTCCTAAGATAATCCTAAGTTTTGCCGATTCCAGTCCCTTTTACGTTTCTTTTTGGCAGAATCTGTCTGCGTTTTGGCAGGCCCACGATTTCGGCATTCCGCCATTTTTTGTTGACTGATAACCCACCCGTTGCATTGTGGGACGAATTTGAATAGAAACTTCCTCCGTCGGACCTAGTTATCAATTTTGGGAATATACATTTCACTCAGGTTTTTGATTCGCGATAATTTGTTAGGTATATATTAAGTATGAAAACTGTAAAAGAGTCACAATGTAAACATTTATATTTCTTTTGGAGTATGTGGCTTTAAGTCGGGAAATTGAAACGCGTTTTTGTTTCAGTCACAAAAAAAACCCACTATATTAATGTAACTGTAAGCATAAACTGCTACCAGATCCTAGTAAACAGTCGATATAAATATCATTTGGGTGGCTGATATATATCCATTTCGGTCTAATGGACGACATTCCATTTATCTGTCACCCAAATTGTATTTCTTATCGACTATATACAACATCTGGTAACAGTTCAATGCTTAAATGAAACCGGTCTAAAAGGTAAGTAGTCGAATGCTTTAATATGAAAACACATACAATTCTATCTCATTTGAGGATAGCTCCTAAGAGTTCTCACATAAAGCAGACAGTTATATTGTTTTAGATAATATAAAACGAGTAAAACGGCATTACATTACTGATCTACCATACCGAATGATAAGTGCACGTTTGATAATATATTGATATGTTTCAGGGTAATTATTTTTATTGAAATCTTACACACTGACAATTGATTACTTTATTTATGAAACTTCATATGAAAAGCAAGTAATTTGAATTAACCCGAAAGAAAAAAAAGGCGTCCTGTTCGCTCACACAACTCAGAGTGTCATTGCGCCATCGGCTTCCGACATTTACTCGATTTGGTAAACCGCACACCACGCAAACTTAACTCGCTTGAAATTGTAAAATATAAAAACCTCATAAAGCGTTTACGTTCATTTTGATTGTTTGAACTGCATCGCATCCATGTGTTGATAACATATGCCGAGTTTTACGATCAAAAGAAAAGTCCTACTTATAAAACATGTCTGAATTTGTGTAAAGATTCAATCTGATGTTTATTTGTAAATATTGTAACGAACTGTACCTGTTGACGGGGATAAAAATTCCGGAAATTCCGCTACTTGTTTCTCCAGTTGTCTTATGTCAACAGGACCATGAACATTAACGTAAGCCACATGTAAACAGGTAAAACAATACCGCTTCAGACATTAACCGATATCATATGTGTAATAGATAGATCCAGTTACCGGTCAACGTAATTCTTTGCAGTACAAAATATAGCTCCGATATTCTCGTGAAAATAAATAAATTGCTCATTTCTTGCCATTATTTCTTGTAATTCGTATATCATTGATGCATTTTTTGGTATTCAATATTTGAGTAAAAGATGTTTAAATGAAAACGAGAATTATAGGTTAGATTTCTTCTCCTTTATCTTGTACGTACGTAAATGTACGTAACCGGAGATTGTCAGCGCTCTAGCGCGGCTTCATTCATTGAAGCATTTTGCTCGAACTAAACACAATAACAAATGCCATATTTACTCCGACAAGTTCGTGTTTAATGTTTGCTGGGTTCATATGTTTCTATTTTTAGAAAACGATTGTAAGCGCTTCAGCGGCTTTCAACCTTTTGCGATATTTTAAATCGCAAACGACAATAATATCTCGGCAATTTCGAGTATCAGGGTTGTTGGGGATTATAGTAAAGTTATCCTCTATCTCTCCAATCCAACAATACTTATAGAATGACAGTTTTGGTAAGCTCATAATGTCACAGTCTGATTATTACATTTTATACGATCACCTCACTACCATCATATCACGGTCTGATTATTACATTTTATACGATCACCTCACTACCATCATATCACGGTCTGATTATTACATTTTATATGATCACCTCACTACCATCATATCACGGTCTGATTATTACATTTTATATGATCACCTCACTACCATCATATCACGGTCTGATTATTACATTTTATATGATCACCTCACTACCATCATATCACGGTCTGATTATTACATTTTATATGACCACCTCACTACCATCATATCACGGTCTGATTATTACATTTTATATGATCACCTCACTACCATCATATCACAGTCTGATTATTACATTTTATATGATCACCTCACTACCATCATATCACGGTCTGATTATTACATTTTATATGATCACCTCACTACCATCATATCACTGTCTGATTATTACATGTTATATGATCACCTCACTACCATCATATCACGGTCTGATTATTACATTTTATGTGATCAACTCACTACCATCATATCACGGTCTGATTATTACATGTTATATGATCACCTCACTACCATCATATCACAGTCTGATTATTACATTTTATATGATCACCTCACTACCATCATATCACGGTCTGTTATTACATTTTATGTGACCAACTCACTACCATCATATCACTGTCTGATTATTACATTTTATATGATCACCTCACTACCATCATATCACGGTCTGATTATTACATTTTATGTGACCAACTCACTACCATCATATCACGTCTGATTATGACATGTTATATGATCACCTCACTACCATCATATCATAGTCTGATTATTACATTTGATATGACCACCTCACTACCATCATATCACGGTCTGATTATTACATGTTATATGACCACCTCACTACCATCATATCACAGTCTGATTATTACATTTTATATGATCACCTCACTACCATCATATCACGGTCTGATTATTACATGTTATATGACCACCTCACTACCATCATATCACGGTCTGATTATTACATTTGATATGATCACCTCACTACCATCATATCACAGTCTGATTATTACATTTGATATGACCACCTCACTACCATCATATCACGGTCTGATTATTACATTTTATATGACCACCTCACTACCATCATATCACAGTCTGATTATTACATTTTATATGATCACCTCACTTCCATCATATCACAGTCTGATTATTACATTTTATATAATCATCTCACTACCATCATATCACGGTCTGATTATTACATGTTATATGATCACCTCACTACCATCATATCACGGTCTGATTATTACATTTTATATGACCACCTCACTACCATCATATCACAGTCTGATTATTACATTTGATATGATCACCTCACTACCATCATATCACGGTCTGATTATTACATTTTATATGACCACCTCACCACCATCATATCACAGTCTGATTATTACATTTGATATGATCACCTCACTACCATCATATCACGGTCTGATTACTACATGTTATATGATCACCTCACTACCATCATATCACAGTCTGATTATTACATTTTATATGATCACCTCACTACCATCATATCACAGTCTGATTATTACATTTGATATGACCACCTCACTACCATCATATCACAGTCTGATTATTACATTTGATATGACCACCTCACTACCATCATATCACGGTCTGATTATTACATTTTATACGATCACCTCACTACCATCATATCACAGTCTGATTATTACATTTGATATGACCACCTCACTACCATCATATCACAGTCTGATTATTACATTTGATATGACCACCTCACTACCATCATATCACGGTCTGATTATTACATTTTATATGACCACCTCACTACCATCATATCACGGTCTGATTATTACATGTTATATGATCACCTCACTACCATCATATCACGGTCTGATTATTACATTTTATATGACCACCTCACTACCATCATATCACGGTCTGATTATTACATTTTATATGACCACCTCACTACCATCATATCACAGTCTGATTATTACATTTTATATGATCACCTCACTACCATCATATCACAGTCTGATTATTACATTTTATATGACCACCTCACTACCATCATATCACGGTCTGATTATTACATTTTATATGACCACCTCACTACCATCATATCACGGTCTGATTATTACATTTATATGATCACCTCACTACCATCATATCACGGTCTGATTATTACATTTTATATGATCACCTCACTACCATCATATCACGGTCTGATTATTACATTTTATATGATCACCTCACTACCATCATATCACAGTCTGATTATTACATTTGATATGATCACCTCACTACCATCATATCACAGTCTGATTATTACATTTGATATGATCACCTCACTACCATCATATCACGGTCTGATTATTACATTTTATATGATCACCTCACTACCATCATATCACGGTCTGATTATTACATTTTATATGATCACCTCACTACCATCATATCACAGTCTGATTATTACATTTTATATGATCACCTCACTACCATCATATCACGGTCTGATTATTACATTTTATATGACCACCTCACTACCATCATATCACGGTCTGATTATTACATTTTATATGATCACCTCACTACCATCATATCACGGTCTGATTATTACATTTTATATGATCACCTCACTACCATCATATCACAGTCTGATTATTACATTTGATATGATCACCTCACTACCATCATATCACGGTCTGATTATTACATTTTATATGATCACCTCACTACCATCATATCACAGTCTGATTATTACATTTTATATGATCACCTCACTACCATCATATCACAGTCTGATTATTACATTTTATATGACCACCTCACTACCATCATATCACGGTCTGATTATTACATGTTATATGATCACCTCACTACCAACATATCACGGTCTGATTATTACATTTTATATAATCACCTCACTACCATCATATCACGGTCTGATTATTACATTTGATATGACCACCTCACTACCATCATATCACGGTCTGATTATTACATGTTATATGATCACCTCACTACCATCATATCACGGTCTGATTATTACATGTTATATGATCACCTCACTACCATCATATCACGGTCTGATTATTACATTTGATATGATCACCTCACTACCATCATATCACAGTCTGATTATTACATGTTATATGATCACCTCACTACCATCATATCACGGTCTGGATTATTACATGTTATATGATCACCTCACTACCATCATATCACGGTCTGATTATTACATTTGATATGATCACCTCACTACCATCATATCACGGTCTGATTATTACATTTTATATGATCACCTCACTACCATCATATCACGGTCTGATTATTACATTTTATACGATCACCTCACTACCATCATATCACGGTCTGATTATTACATTTTATATGATCACCTCACTACCATCATATCACAGTCTGATTATTACATTTGATATGACCACCTCACTACCATCATATCACGGTCTGATTATTACATTTTATACGATCACCTCACTACCATCATATCACGGTCTGATTATTACATTTTATATGATCACCTCACTACCATCATATCACAGTCTGATTATTACATTTGATATGACCACCTCACTACCATCATATCACGGTCTGATCATTACATTTTATACGATCACCTCACTACCATCATATCACAGTCTGATTATTACATTTGATATGACCACCTCACTACCATCATATCACAGTCTGATTATTACATTTTATATGATCACCTCACTACCATCATATCACGGTCTGATTATTACATTTTATATGACCACCTCACTACCATCATATCACGGTCTGATTATTACATTTTATATGATCACCTCACTACCATCATATCACAGTCTGATTATTACATTTTATATGACCACCTCACTACCATCATATCACGGTCTGATTATTACATTTTATATGATCACCTCACTACCATCATATCACGGTCTGATTATTACATTTTATATGATCACCTCTCACTACCATCATATCACGGTCTGATTATTACATTTTATATGACCACCTCACTACCATCATATCACGGTCTGATTATTACATTTTATATGATCACCTCACTACCATCATATCACAGTCTGATTATTACATTTTATATGATCACCTCACTACCATCATATCACGGTCTGATTATTACATTTTATATGATCACCTCACTACCATCATATCACGGTCTGATTATTACATTTGATATGACCACCTCACTACCATCATATCACAGTCTGATTATTACATTTTATACGATCACCTCACTACCATCATATCACGGTCTGATTATTACATTTTATATGATCACCTCACTACCATCATATCACAGTCTGATTATTACATTTTATATGATCACCTCACTACCATCATATCACAGTCTGATTATTACATTTTATATGATCACCTCACTACCATCATATCACGGTCTGATTATTACATGTTATATGATCACCTCACTACCATCATATCACGGTCTGATTATTACATTTTATACGATCACCTCACTACCAACATATCACGGTCTGATTATTACATTTGATATGACCACCTCACTGCCATCATATCACAGTCTGATTATTACATTTGATATGACCACCTCACTACCATCATATCACAGTCTGGTTATTACATTTTATACGATCACCTTACTACCAACATATCACGGTCTGATTATTACATTTGATATGACCACCTCACTACCATCATATCACAGTCTGATTATTACATTTGATATGACCACCTCACTACCATCATATCACAGTCTGATTATTACATTTGATATGATCACCTCACTACCATCATATCACGGTCTGATTATTACATGTTATATGACCACCTCACTACCACCATATCACGGTCTGATTATTACATTTTATACGATCACCTTACTACCAACATATCACGGTCTGATTATTACATTTGATATGACCACCTCACTACCATCATATCACAGTCTGGTTATTACATTTTATACGATCACCTTACTACCAACATATCACGGTCTGATTATTACATTTGATATGACCACCTCACTACCATCATATCACAGTCTGATTATTACATTTGATATGACCACCTCACTACCATCATATCACAGTCTGATTATTACATTTGATATGATCACCTCACTACCATCATATCACGGTCTGATTATTACATTTTATATGATCACCTCACTACCATCATATCACGGTCTGATTATTACATTTTATATGATCACCTCACTACCATCATATCACGGTCTGATTATTACATTTTATATGACCACCTCACTACCATCATATCACAGTCTGATTATTACATTTTATATGATCACCTCACTACCATCATATCACGGTCTGATTATTACATTTGATATGATCACCTCACTACCATCATATCACAGTCTGATTATTACATTTTATATGATCACCTCACTACCATCATATCACAGTCTGATTATTACATTTTATATGATCACCTCACTACCATCATATCACAGTCTGATTATTACATTTGATATGATCACCTCACTACCATCATATCACGGTCTGATTATTACATTTTATATGATCACCTCACTACCATCATATCACAGTCTGATTATTACATTTTATATGATCACCTCACTACCATCATATCACAGTCTGATTATTACATTTGATATGATCACCTCACTACCATCATATCACGGTCTGATTATTACATGTTATATGATCACCTCACTACCATCATATCACGGTCTGATTATTACATTTGATATGATCACCTCACTACCATCATATCACAGTCTGATTATTACATTTTATATGATCACCTCACTACCATCATATCACGGTCTGATTATTACATTTTATATGATCACCTCACTACCATCATATCACAGTCTGATTATTACATTTTATATGATCACCTCACTACCATCATATCACAGTCTGATTATTACATTTGATATGATCACCTCACTACCATCATATCACGGTCTGATTATTACATGTTATATGATCACCTCACTACCATCATATCACGGTCTGATTATTACATTTTATATGATCACCTCACTACCATCATATCACGGTCTGGTTATTACATTTTATACGATCACCTCACTACCATCATATCACGGTCTGATTATTACATTTTATATGATCACCTCACCACCATCATATCACGGTCTGATTATTACATTTTATATGATCACCTCACTACCATCATATCACAGTCTGATTATTACATTTGATATGACCACCTCACTACCATCATATCACGGTCTGATTATTACATGTTATATGACCACCTCACTACCATCATATCACGGTCTGATTATTACATTTGATATGATCACCTCACTACCATCATATCACAGTCTGATTATTACATTTTATATGATCACCTCACTACCATCATATCACGGTCTGATTATTACATTTGATATGATCACCTCACTACCATCATATCACAGTCTGATTATTACATTTTATATGATCACCTCACTACCATCATATCACAGTCTGATTATTACATTTTATATGATCACCTCACTACCATCATATCACGGTCTGATTATTACATGTTATATGATCACCTCACTACCAACATATCACGTTCTGATCATTATATTTTATATAATCATCTCACTACCATCATATCACGGTCTGGTTATTACATTTTATACGATCACCTCACTACCATCATATCACGGTCTGATTATTACATTTTATATGATCACCTCACTACCATCATATCACAGTCTGATTATTACATTTTATATGATCACCTCACTACCATCATATCACGGTCTGATTATTACATTTTATATGACCACCTCACTACCATCATATCACGGTCTGATTATTACATTTGATATGACCACCTCACTACCATCATATCACAGGTCTGATTATTACATTTTATATGATCACCTCACTACCATCATATCACGGTCTGATTATTACATGTTATATGATCACCTCACTACCATCATATCACAGTCTGATTATTACATTTGATATGACCACCTCACTACCATCATATCACGGTCTGATTATTACATGTTATATGATCACCTCACTACCATCATATCACAGTCTGATTATTACATTTGATATGACCACCTCACTACCATCATATCACGGTCTGATTATTACATTTTATATGATCACCTCACTACCATCATATCACGGTCTGATTATTACATTTTATATGAAACACCTCACTACCATCATATCACGGTCTGATTATTACATTTTATATGATCACCTCACTACCATCATATCACGGTCTGATTATTACATTTTATATGAAACACCTCACTACCATCATATCACGGTCTGGTTATTACATTTTATACGATCACCTCACTACCATCATATCACGGTCTGATTATTACATTTGATACGATCACCTCACTACCATCATATCACGGTCTGATTATTACATTTTATATGACCACCTCACTACCATCATATCACGGTCTGATTATTACATTTTATATGACCACCTCACTACCATCATATCACGGTCTAGTTATTACATTTTATACGATCACCTCACTACCATCATATCACAGTCTGATTATTACATTTTATATGATCACCTCACTACCATCATATCACGGTCTGATTATTACATTTTATATGATCACCTCACTACCATCATATCACGGTCTGATCATTACATTTTATATGACCACCTCACTACCATCATATCACGGTCTGGTTATTACATTTTATACGATCACCTCACTACCAACATATCACGGTCTGATTATTACATTTTATATGACCACCTCACTACCATCATATCACGGTCTGGTTATTACATTTTATACGATCACCTCACTACCAACATATCACGGTCTGATTATTACATGTTATACGATCACCTCACTACCATCATATCACGGTCTGATTATTACATTTTATATGACCACCTCACTACCATCATATCACGGTCTGGTTATTACATTTTATACGATCACCTGACTACCATCATATCACAGTCTGATTATTACATTTGATATGATCACCTCACTACCGTCATATCACGGTCTGATTATTACATTTGATACGATCACCTCACTACCATCATATCACGGTCTGATTATTACATGTTATATGATCACCTCACTACCAACATATCACGTTCTGATCATTATATTTTATATAATCATCTCACTACCATCATATCACAGTCTGATTATTACATTTTATATGACCACCTCACTACCACCATATCACAGTTAGGGCGACATGAAATGTATATCTACATTGGTAACAGTTCAATACCTATATTTACATTCATAAAGATTTTTTTTATGTACTGTATGTTATGACGCGTTTAAATTTGCCGCTTACCCTATCACTGACGTTGTGGCGTGTACTTTGCAAGTACCGTGAGAGTTGCAAGCACGCATGTGCAATGATAATTGTCATTTCCGGCGTGAGAGTTACAAGTTTTCAGATCATAATATAAGTATTTCACTGTTAATGATGATAATAAATTGTGTCAACATCCGAAATCACCATAATCAAGATCTAGGAATCACAAAATTATATTAAGTAAGTCGTGAAAACCGCTAATACTACGCTAAGATCAGTAAAACGTTGTCAGTTGTAACCGGCGTATGTTACACCTCGTTGCATGTGAAAACGTACGCAAAGATTTAACCACAGGTGCCTGTCTCGTTCTATAAAATAATAACATATAAGAGTACATATAAAATCTCATGTACCCTTATATGTTATCATTTTATACGAGTCAGGCACTTGTGATTCAACGCAGAAAAAATATAACGGTCGGGAAAGCATATGTACCAAACTTAGAGGTAATGATAGCAGAAACGTACATGTACTGTAAAATCTACTGCTGTATTTAATATCAATTTATTTCTTTGGATCGAGCATATATGCTAAGCACGTGTATAGATATAAGTCAATACCGATTATAGACTAATATATAGAATATCTATTAGTCTATAATCGGTCTTTGACTTATTAACGTGCTCAACACCTATGGGCTGACATTTCCAGAAAAAATAATCTAGTCCCTCGTGTCGTTATCAATAGCAAATACATAAAATGGTTTTGCACAAATTTGGCTTCATTTTCTATTTCTTATACGTTTGTAGATATCGTCAAATTGTTCACAATTGCATAATTTCTTATTGTTTAAAATCCAAGCCATTTTTCGGCGCAATGCTATACATGTACGGTGTGAACACCGTATAGCATTGCGCCGAAAAACGGCTTGAATTTTTTGCACAAGACAGACTCGATTTCTCGGAAACACTTAAGTTTCAATCGATTGGATTTACGTTATATTCAGAAGAATATCAGTTCTTAAATTCTAAATGAAAGTCGTCTTGACAGTGGATGAAAACGATTCCAGGGATATTTCGTTCGAAACAGATTCCAGTCTAACAGGTCACATCTTAGGAGACGATTTTCAACCTTACAGGGGCTCGATTTGGTAAGGTACAGTAGGCCCTAGGCCTTTGACATCAAGTATACATACACACGGAAACCATGTCGATACTCCCGATTGTTTTTACAAATACTGGACTTTTAATGTTGTCGTGTCCTGCATATCTGAAAATTCGGAAACGAGCCCCTGTGAGTGTGACGACATTGACAATTTGATAATTTCTGGATCAAGAACGGCGCTTATAGTTATTTTGTGTCGATTACATTTTGTTTTAATTATAAAATCTTACTCTTATAAATTGTGAAGTTGCCTTTTTAGTGGATAATATATATAAATGCTAGCATTCAAAAGCTCTCTAGGTCGAAAGTAACTGGCGGCCTTTGTTTTGAGTCATAATCTTTTCTCTTCTGTCTCAGTAACAATCCTTTTGAATATTCCACTTAACACTGACTCACATGTAATCTTCCTTTAAGCTTTCACCGTTGAAGATAAAACAACAAAATCTATAAAACTTCCATTGCTTCTCTTTTCCTGACCTTAAGCATGGAAAGTATTAACTGGTTTGTACGTTGTACGCATAATTTGACCGGATTGCAGCAATACTTTGTTCATGTGTGCGTCATGTCAGGGTGAGGACTTTATAACGGGGCCCGTAAATTGCCTGATTTAATCGTGGCACCGTCATCAATGTGTTATATCACCTACAATACTACTGAACACATTCTTACCAAATGTTCATTAAGCATTATAATTATTATACTTGGAGATTTGAACGCGCATATTTCAAAGAAATTCGGCGAAAAAAATCATGAGCGTGCCAATGAAAGGGGATTAATACTTGAAAACTTCATCCATGAGAAACAACTTTTATCTGCGAACTCACAAGACTGGTCTTTAGGATGTGACTTTACGTTTGTATCATACGACGGGGAACACCATTCTCTTATTGACCATATTTTGGTTGAAAGCAGTAAGTGTGATTTGGTGGCATCTTGTGAAACACATGATGATCACTTCCTCAACGTATCCGACCACCTACCTGTTACCATTGATTATGAAGCGGAATTATGTGTTACTAGAACGCATACAAACGCCCCTCGGACAGTTAACTGGAAAAGGGCTACATTTGAAGAGAAAACTAAATATGTGGCACAGTTAGACGAGAGATTGAGACATATGCTAAATCTTCGTGATTCCAGTATCAATTTTGATCAGCTGGAAAGCACTGTTAAGTATATTGTAGCTACGATACGGGAGGCTGCTAACGCAAACCTACCAATAAAGAGATACCGCCCATTTCTTAAACCTTATTGGAATTACGGGCATGTTAAGGAATTACATAATGCTATGCGGCAACGTCGTGCAAATTGGTTGAAAGAAGGACGTCCAAGAGGACATAACTATGAATCGTACAAAGTATATAAAGAGTCAAAGCGCGAATTTAGAAAATCATTGGACGAAGCGCGGAAAACATATGAAGAAAAACAGATGGAGGAACTACAAGAGGCAGCCGAAATAGATATTGGAACATTCTACAAGGCGGTCAGGAAAAAGAAATGCCACAAATTTGCGTCAAATGAACTGCGTATCGAAAATGAGATCAGTCGCGATTCGGATACTAACAGGAAAGCATGGGCTGAACACTATAAAAACCTGGCGAAACCGGGTACGCAACCACATTTTGATGCTGATTTCAAAGAGGAAGTACAGCGTAACATCGGACAAATGTACATGAACAGTTTTAATAACCAGAACACTATATGCAAGAAAAACATTCGGTTTGATGAATTAACAAAAGCAATTGGCGATATGAAAAATGGGAAAGCAGGTGGTCATGATAGCATTATTGTGGAACATATTCGTTATGGAGGAACTGTGCTGAAGAAAGTCCTAGTCATTTTGTTTAACATTATTATTGATCTGGAGGATTATCCTAAACACTTCAAGAAGGGAATCGTCATTACACTATTCAAAGGTGGAAAGAAAGATCGTCTGGACATGCATAATTACAGAGACATTACGTTGACTCCTGTACTGCAAAAAATATTTGAAAAAATCATGTATCAGCGAATTTCAAAATACTGTTTAAAAGTTGGATTCCCACACAAGCTACAACAGGGATTTAGACCTCAATGTGGCAGTATCACCGCTGCATTCACTGCAAAAGAATCAATCTGCCATTTTTTGGAGCGCAATTCAAAAGTTTTCGCCGCGTTTCTGGACAACGCAAAAGCATTCAACAGTGTTTGGATAAATGGATTACTCGTGAAGGTATATCGATTAGGCATAAATGGTAAATTCTGGCGGATTCTGCATAATTCGTTTGCTGATGTGACTGCGTGCGTTCTTTACGACGGGGAAACGAGCGATGCGTACCCTATAGAGCAAGGGGTCGGTCAAGGACGCACGCTCTCTGCTTGGCTCTTCCTGGTTATGATTGACGATTTGGCGGTTAGATTGGAAGATTCAGGCCTTGGGTTACATGTGCAAAGTGTCCATATTCCGTGTGTCTTCCTAGCAGATGACACATTACTTCTAGCTGCGTCGATAAAAAGTCTACAGATGCAACTAGACATTGTTCATGACTATGCAAAGCTATGGAGACTTAATTATAATTCAACAAAGTCGTCACTTATGCAGTTTTCAAACCGGAAACGACCGCAAAGTGAGCCTACGACATCGTGTTCCTTAGGAAATACCGCAATTGGATGGGTAACGTCAAAAGTGTACGCAGGAATAACTTTATGCCATAACCTTAAACCCGACTTGCAAATCGCGAGTTCGTGCAAGAAAGGTCGTAAAGCTGTTAATAGTCTTATTAGTGTCGGCATACATCAAAACGGAATGAATCCTTTAAAAAGTGTACGGATCATCAAATCAGTTGTCCTTCCAACTATATTGTATGGATGAGAGCTATGGGCAGATCCAACTAAATCATCTAGCAAAGAGCTCGAGCGAACACAGAGGTATGCAGCTAGAAGGTGTCAGGGTTTCGAAAAAACTTCATCTTCTGCAATAACAACAAGAGCGCTTGGACTTCCCGATGTTTGGTGCTAAGTCGAGAAACGTAAATTATTCTTTTGGAATAAGGTGTGCAATGCTAGCACTGATTTCGTTTGGAAAACTTTATTCCTTATCCGGGTGTGTAACTTTATATTTGGAAAGAACCCTCTTTGTAGAACCAGTTTTATTCGGGACATATCAGACACCATGATACGATTTGGAATACACTCATTCTTCCTTGAATTCGTTCTTTCATCTTTGACATGCAACTCAAGACAGTGGAAACTCTTTGTTAAAAACGTTACCGAACAGTTTTATTTCAATGAGTGGTGCTATAAAAGTGAGAACAATTATCTACTGAAGTGCTATACTAGTATACATCCACACATTGGCCCAAATCCCCTTTGGGAATTGAGCTTGAAGTATCCAAACCTAACGTGGACAATAGCGGAATTAATAAAATTATCGTATAGGACAGAAGCCGAAAGAGTAACTTGTAAATTGTGTCGAAAAGAAACAGACAACATAGCAAAGCATTTTCTTGTGCAATGTCCATATCTATTCAGCAGTAGAGATGTGCTATTGGAGCATGTTGTTAACACACTGAAAGTTAGTGATTACGTTAAATTTGATTCGCTGGAAGAAGATGAGCAGTACTTGTTTCTGTTAGGAAGTAGAATGGTGATGAATATAGACGATAGTGAGTGGGAGAACTGCATCACTGGAGTTGCGCACTGCGTAGAACAGATGCTATTTGAAGTTAGCACTTTTCTTGAGGCATAAATTTCTGTGTTTGAGATACCAGTGACACTGAATTATGTAAATAATCTGCAACGCTTATAATGTAGCAATGTAACATATATCTATCACGTTTTCTTTACTTTATTCATGTTAATTAGTTCACTGATAAAAGACATGTAATCTCAAAATTGAGGAAATAAAGAATCTGTCTGCCCAATCAATATTAGTTCCATATGTCGTACATGATCGATAGCATTTGTCTGAGACCTCAAAGGCCAGGAAATTTACTCATTGTTGAGACATCTGCTAATAATACCGGCATTATAACTTTGGCTTCTACATGTTTTTTTTATCTTGGCACTGGTTTCGAATTATCTCTTAAAATGTGAAGCATAATCTATTTAATACCAAATGTGAACCAAATTTTGACTTGGCACAACGCCAACAAAATTCGATGAAAATAATACCATTTAATAAAGTTTAAACTTAATTAGCATGCATGACTGCATGTATATAGATAATTCAAGTGTAAGTACCGTATACTGACGTTGGGTTATATATTTAGGTTTGTCTGGTATTTCATGGATACAAACCTGCCAGACGGGGAATTATTCATTACACAGAGGATGTCTTCACTCACCTCGCATTTATAAGGGCGTCATACTGATAACAAGGAGGAAGTAAATAGTACACTAGTTGAATAGTGAACTAGTCAAATAGTAAACCAGTTAAATAGTAAACTAGTTGAATAGTAAACTAGTCAAATAGTAAACTAGTCTAATAGTAAACTAGTCAAATAATCAAGCAGTCAAATAGTAAACTATTCAAATCATGAACTAGTCAAACATTTCGATTAAATCAAAATCTAAAGAATGTCAGAAAAATTAAGTGATATATGATGAATGCGTGTCCATTATCTTTTCGTATATTTATATATACACATTTTCTACCTATAAAACCATTATAGGTATTGTCGAATGGCGGAATGGTTTTATTGGGCCTCCTGTCCCGACCACATGGGTCCTTCACGGATGCCCCGATTTCCTACCATAATAAGTTACCTACAAAGAACAGCGAGTATTATGTTTGCTATGTAATGTTTTACAATTGCTATAAAAAGGGCAAAACTTACCTATGTGCATTATTTACTACAGCCATATGGACAGGTGTTTAAGGATAAACAAAAATATATACGTTAACGTTAGTGTATAAACTTAGTAGTACCCTTATCACTTTTGTTGATGGAGTCTTTTATCTTAGAAATTATCACACCTTTGTATCTGGCGAAAAAGACACATTACAAACTGCGACGTCATTTTTACGTTATGCGCTGATGACATATTAATGTAACAGTCGAATGGGACTCGTAACGTCTTCAACAAATTATAGAAAACGATCGTCAAAATGTATATTAAGCCTTTAAAGACACAAAAAACGTGATAATGGATATAAAAACAAGATATGTTTTTGTATTCATTTTTAATGTCATCAGCTCTGAATATAAGCTCGGCTACCCACTTTTGAAATCGCTTACGTAATTGGAAATTGAGTCCACAGGGATCTTATCTTGAAATCGGTACCTGAAGAATTTATTCATTTTGAGTACTGAAAGGTGATAATCGGCTACATTAATGGCCCTTTTGTTTACTCAACATTTGTGCTGTGCAATTTAAGACAGGGAGGTGATATATGAAGACAGACACACTAGGAAGCTGCACCCTAAGCACACACTGAATGTATTATTTATTCTGGTTTCTTCAAGCAAATCATCTTAACCAAACCTAATGTCTTTTTGAGACAAACCTATCTAAACGGCATTATATTATACAAGCAAGCTATACTGTATCACCTAGCTAACAGAGTTTCACAGCTAACATCGCACGGAATTCTAACAAAAAGAGAAAGCGGTCTCGCTTCGGGTGACGTAACTGAGCAAAAACAATTGACGTGATTAAGAAAAACATCTCGGTTGATTCAAAGCCGAGAGCAGATCAATACTGGCCTACAGGGTGACCATTTTTTCTGATTAATGTGGTAGACAACACAACACATTAAATATGACGGTAGATAGGTAATGAGTAGGCGCCATAAAACATTGGTTCGGATAATAAGTAGTTATTCAAAGCCAATTATTTTTGAGCTTTTAGCAATGAGCGAATACAACAACGGATCCTAAATAACATAATGGAGGCTTGCTACAGATAAAATGATTGCTTCTAGAGGGTTATACTGTATTTGCAGCCAATGGGGTCATATTAGGACGAGTTTTTGCTATCATCATTGTGTTTCTGTGATACACGGCTATATATATATATATATTAGTTTTCTTGGGATTAACTTTCTTATAATAACAGCTCAATCTTTTTGTTTTCTTATTAACACTAAATCTTGTGTCTTTACTGTCATTTTATCTAGGCATGTGGAAAATCATAAATTATATATATAAGCTTTTGTCTTGACTGAGAAATTCCGTTTTTTAATTCGGTTGTCCCTTTTATTAATTTCAAATACTATGACGTTGATTTTATATTATTGTATGCGAAGCTGATTTTATTCAAATACTTTCTCAGAACATGGGTACAAAGACATTACAAAATCCTACAATTTCAATACATTTGTATATATATATACGAGGCCCGGTCAGGGCACGAGTCAAAAAGTTGTCTTCCTTCGTCATTTGTATTGCTAAGTTATATATACATGTAACTTAGCAACACAAATGACGAAGGAAGACAACTTTTTGACTCTTGCCCTGACCGGGCCTCGAACTCACGATCTACGGCACCCAATCGCCTAGCCAGAAATACCCGCAGCTTATACCGCTGCGCCACATCGGCGTTATTAAAAAAGAACGTTTCAATGGCGCAGATATGGTCGGCCCGATACCCTGACATGATCATTGTGGAAGTCGTCTATAATGTTGACTTTTCAATTGCTGAAAAAAATCACTTTTCATGTAAATGTCTTTTTCGACTAAAGAGTTTAGTATTGAGGTGTGGTTACCCCATGTTTTCGTAAATGTCTTGTTTCATCGCGTTTTCCTAACTTCTTAATTCAATCGACTTTTCATTGTTTTGAAGTTGACTTGATTTTTCTTTTCATATTTAACTGCTTGGCTGTGAAAATTTCCTAGAAAACGTGATGACACTGCTGAAATTTGTTTCTGATTATGCTCTTTTCATTTCCAAAAGTTAATCAAATGTATTAAAATCATAGCTAATTAACACATGTTTGACCCGTGTCATTACAACAGAGCTAATAAAGAACGAAAAGTGGACAATTTGTGTAATTAATTTGTTTTGTGTTGTTTGCATGTCAATCACTTCAGCTGAACTTTATCCATCAGAATGGACACAACACAACGTTATTCATTATTGCTTTTCAATATGTGGCTTGAAATAGAAACAAATAATTTGCCCATGTCTGTGAAAGGATATTAATTATATATTTATGGCATATATGATGTTGGGTCGTCCTCGCTTGCATGTGATAGACATATTAGTACGGATATCAAACGCTCGCCAAACAAAAAATCGTTTCTGTAGATAACACATTGGGCCAAGGCATTTTTGTCTGTGTTTTTACGTGGCGAGATAGAAAACTTGCGAAATTGCTAAACAAATAGATATGAAGCTTTGTAACTGATTTTTATGATGAGGTCATCATAAAAATCAGTTACAAAGCTTCATATCTATTTGTTTAGCAATTTCGCAAGTTTTCTATCTCGCCACGTAAAAACACAGACAAATTGTATGTAATAAGGTTTTGCTTTTCTTGTTGACATGTTGCATGAAATGCGTTATTTTCTGATAGCCTACATTTGTTTGGCTAAAGAGTGTCGTAATGCGCCAATAAAGTGGGGGGGTATTAGCGTTTCAATCAATCAGTGTTATCTGTTATGTTTAATCCTTGTGAAACGCCGTTGTAATTAAGTCATTGATAAAAAACACAACAAATGTTATTGTTGAAAAAGGTACACGGAAAAAAAATAAGACAGGACCAGGTGTCTGGTATAGTGAGCGTCTTCTGTTTCCTCGATGATACACACCATACAAAGCTACATCAAATGAGGCTTAAGAGATAATTTAGAATGAAAGTTTGAATTGTGAAAATGAAACCAATAGGCATATCAACTACCATCGGACATCATTTTACGCAAGGAAATAGAATATGTCAAAAAGAAAATAGTTCGCCCATGCGGTCAAGATACTGTTTGTTTGATATCAGCATGATTATCACCTCGTTGTGTTCAAACTCGGCATAATGTTTGCTTTTTGATTCGATTGGTGAACAAATATAACAAGACTTTGTAAGTTTTATTTGCAGAATTTGATAAGTATAGTAATATAGCCGCGATAATGTTCCCCTTGAACTAATGTTACTAGTATATAGTTTTATGTCTGGACAATAGAAGCAAATCAATATATTCAGGACAAAATAGAATGTACTGTAAACGTTGTTATTTTCGCGAGGGGTTAATTTCACGATTTCGATATGTAAACTATACGCTTGGGGGTAATGTTTGCGATCGAACAACCTTCGTTTGTAGTTCGGGATAACGCAAATTGATATCTAAATAATACGCGTGGTGAAAAATTCTCGCGATCAAATAAACTCTGTGTAATCAGCATATATTTCCCTCTCGCGAGGGGCCGCGGTGGCCGAGTGGTTAAGGTGTCCCGACACTTTAACACTAGCCCTCCACCTCTGGGTTGCGAGTTCGATACCTACGTGGGGCAGTTGCCAGGTACTGACCGTAGGCCGGTGGTTTTTCTCCGGGTACTCCGGCTTTCCTCCACCTCCAAAACCTGGCACGTCCTTAAATGACCCTGGCTGTTAATAGGACGTTAAACAAAAACAAACCAATTCTAAATTATCTTTTACTTAACATTCACAGCATTTGCAAATTGCTGCACATCAAAAAATACTGTAACTGTGCATATTTTGGCGGACTCATATTTTACCTCATAGTCGTGTATAAGCAGATAACAGGAATGATGAATTAGCTCAGAATGATTCCTGGAAAAACACTGCAAAGAAAGTGTAACTAGCTCAAACAGAGTGTTTCCTGGAAAAACACTGCAAAGAAAGTGTAACTAGCTCAAACAGATTGTTTCCTTTAGAACATTACAAAGAAAGTGTAATTAGCTCAAACAGAATGTTCCCTTTAGAACACT
The DNA here is from genome assembly GCF_902652985.1 of Pecten maximus. Classification (NCBI taxonomy): domain Eukaryota; kingdom Metazoa; phylum Mollusca; class Bivalvia; order Pectinida; family Pectinidae; genus Pecten; species Pecten maximus. Next base: position 20,288,484 of record NC_047033.1, on the reverse strand, counting down.
GCAAAAAAAAGTGTAACTAGCTCAAACAGAATGTTCCCTTTAGAAACAGTGCAAAGAAAGTGTAATTAGCTCAAACAGAATGTTCCCTTTAGAACACTGCAAAAAAAGTGTAACTAGCTCAAACAGAATGTTCCCTTTAGAACATTACACAGAAAGTGTAATTAGCTCAAACTGAATGTTTCCTTGAGAAACAGTTCAAAGAAAGTGTAATTAGCTCAAACAGAGTGTTTCCCGTTGGAACATTACAAAGAAAGTGTAATTAGCTCAAACAGAATGTTCCCTTTAGAAACAGTACAAAGAAAGTGTAATTAGCTCAAACAGAATCTTTCCTTTAGAAACACTGCAAAGAAAGTGTAATTAGCTCAAACAGAATGTTTCCTTTAGAAACAGTACAAAGAAAGTGTAATTAGCTCAAACAGAATGTTTCCTTTAGAACAGTACACAGAAAGTGTAATTAGCTCAAACAGAATGTTTCCTTTAGAACATTACACAGAAAGTGTAATTAGCTCAAACAGAATGTTTCCTTTAGAAACAGTTCAAAGAAAGTGTAATTAGCTCAAACAGAATGTTTCCTGTAGAAACAGTACAAAGAAAGTGTAATTAGCTCAAACAGAATGTTTCCTCTAGAAACAGTTCAAAGAAAGTGTACTTAGCTCAAACAGTGTTTCCTGTTGGAACAGTACAAAGAAAGTGTAATTAGCTCAAACAGAATGTTTCCTTTAGAAACAGTTCAAAGAAAGTGTAATTAGCTCAAACAGAATGTTTCCCTTAGAACAGTACAAAGAAAGTGTAATTAGCTCAAACAGAATGTTTCCTGTAGAAACAGTACAAAGAAAGTGTAATTAGCTCAAACAGAATGTTTCCCTTAGAACAGTACAAAGAAAGTGTAATTAGCTCAAACAGAATGTTTCCTGTAGAAACAGTACAAAGAAAGTGTAATTAGCTCAAACAGAATGTTTCCTGTAGAAACAGTTCAAAGAAAGTGTAATTAGCTCAAACAGAATGTTTCCTGTAGAAACAGTACAAAGAAAGTGTAATTAGCTCAAACAGAATGTTTCCTGCAGAAACACTGCAAAAAAAGTGTAATTAGCTAAAACAGAATGTTTCCTGTAGAAACAGTACAAAGAAAGTGTAATTAGCTCAAACAGAATGTTTCCTGTAGAAACACTGCAAAGAAAGTGTAATTAGCTCAAACAGAATGTTTCCTGTAGAAACAGTACAAAGAAAGTGTAATTAGCTCAAACAGAATGTTTCCCGTAGAAAAAGTGCAAAGAAAGTATAATAAGCTCAAATAGAATTTTTCCTTAAGAAACACTGCAAAGAAAGTGTAATTACCTCACACAGCATGTTTCTTGTTAAAACGGTGAAAAGAAATTGTGATTAGCTCAAACAGGATGTTTCTTGTTGAAACAGTGCAAAAAAAGTGTAATTAGTTCTGACAGAATGTTTCTTGTTGAAACAGTGCAAAGAAATTGTAATTAGCTCAAACAGAATGTTTCCTGTAGAAGCAATGCGTAATGAGCAATATCATAAATAGGCGAAATGCTTTCAGTGCAGAAAGGAGACATTTACTCTTTGATTCTATTACTTTGCTGAAGACACAGCAAGTCTAATCTTGCTTTAAAGCTGGTTTCCGACTCCCTCTTGTGCAGGAAATTGTATGCAGATACGAAAAAATATGCATAACAACACTTTTGCAAATTTTTTTGAGATATGATAATATTTTTAATATACTCGATCGATGTTGTCTTTTCTAAACAGGAATCGCCTATGACGTGCGTGGTGCAACCAAGATTGCGCTAACTGTGTTCCTGATAAAATAAGGCCAGCCAGTGTGTGTAATTGGGAATAATGTTTGACACGTGTCCGATAGAGAGGTTGTTAGAGTGACCCAAATGAGGTACTGAGGGATAAAATATCTTTAATGAGTTTGATTTGCTACAATTATATCTATGAGTATCATTTACACGTGGCACAGACATCCAATTTGCAGTTATTTCACTTAATATGGACTGAATATATAACTCTGATAGAGGAACTTCCTATCGATTATCGTAATACATATATCCTTGCCATACTCTAATGTATAAGAGTGTCAATTTAATGTAAATATACCTCAGAATGGTATTCGGTTGATGGGAAAACACGTCAGATTAGTATCCGGTTAATGTAAATACACGTCAGAATAGTGTCCGGTTAATGTAAATACACGTCAGATTAGTATCCGGTTAATGTAAATACACGTCAGATTAGTATCCGGTTAATGTAAATACACTTCAGAATAGTGTCCGGTTAATGTAAATACACCACAGAATAGTGTCCGGTTAATGTAAATACACATCAGAATAGTGTCCGGTTAATGTAAATACACCTCAGAATAGTGTCCGGTTAATGTAAATACACCTCAGAATAGTGTCCGGTTAATGTAAATACACCTCAGAATAGTGTCCGGTTAATGTAAATACACCTCAGAATAGTGTCCGGTTAATGTAAATACACCTCAGAATATTGTCCGGTTAATGTAAATACACATCAGAATATTGTCCGGTTAATGTAAATACACCTCAGAATAGTGTCCGGTTAATGTAAATACACCTCAGAATAGTGTCCGGTTAATGTAAATACACCTCAGATTAGTGTCCGGTTAATGTAAATACACCACAGAATAGTGTCCGGTTAATGTAAATACACCACAGAATAGTGTCCGGTTAATGTAAATACACATCAGAATAGTGTCCGGTTAATGTAAATACACTTCAGAATAGTGTCCGGTTAATGTAAATACACTTCAGAATAGTGTCTGGATAATGTTATTACCAATACACCTCAGAATAGTGTCCGGTTAATGTAAATACACCTCAGAATAGTGTCCGGTTAATGTAAATACACCTCAGAATAGTGTCCGGTTAATGTAAATACACCTCAGATTAGTATCCGGTTAATGTAAATACACCTCAGAATAGTGTCCGGTTAATGTAAATACACATCAGAATAGTGTCCGGTTAATGTCAATACACCTCAGAATAGTGTCCGGTTAATGTAAATACACCTCAGAATAGTGTCCGGTTAATGTCAATACACCTCAGAATAGTGTCCGGTTAATGTAAATACACCTCAGAATAGTGTCCGGTTAATGTAAATACACCTCAGAATAGTGTCCGGTTAATGTAAATACACCTCAGAATATTGTCCGGTTAATGTAAATACACATCAGAATAGTGTCCGGTTAATGTAAATACACCTCAGAATAGTGTCCGGTTAATGTAAATACACCTCAGAATAGTGTCCGGTTAATGTAAAGACACCTCAGAATAGTGTCCGGTTAATGTAAATACACCTCAGAATAGTGTCCGGATAATGTAAATACACATCAGAAAGTGTCCGGTTAATGTAAATACACATCAGAATAGTGTCCGTTTAATGTAAATACACCTCAGAATAGTGTCCGGTTAATGTAAATACACCTCAGAATAGTGTCCGGTTAATGTAAATACACCTCAGAATAGTGTCCGGTTAATGTAAATACACCTCAGAATAGTGTCCGGTTAATGTAAATACACCTCAGAATATTGTCCGGTTAATGTAAATACACCTCAGAATAGTGTCCGGATAATGTAAATACACATCAGAATAGTGTCCGGTTAATGTAAATACACATCAGAATAGTGTCCGGATAATGTAAATACACATCAGAATAGTGTCCGGTTAATGTAAAGACACCTCAGAATAGTGTCCGGTTAATGTAAATACACCTCAGAATAGTGTCCGGTTAATTTGAATATATGTTACTCAACGTTAATTGTTTTGTTTTTTTTCAATATGATTGCTCTTGTTTTTCAAAAGATCATTCCATCTTATCGCTAACATGCAGAAAGTATATGATGTGACATTCATTTAAAACCAGTAACCTGTTTAATGTTTAATTACTTTTATTCTCCTAGCATCATATAAAAAATGGCTAGGATTTGGAGCAGTGAGTTCATCTCTTTCACAAAGTATTGCTTCACACACGAGGTCTCTTTCTAATGTTGCATTCTTTTCAGTTTCATTTATTCTTTAAAAGACATTATTGTAAACGAAAGAGAGAGATCACCTTCTTTGAAGTGCATCGCGAATCAGTATTGATATTGTGCATAATATCGCATTAGAGGATTAAGAAATGTCGGAAGAAGAAAAGGATTAATCAATTGAATTTTTTTGCAAACAGCTGCCGAGTAGAAGCTAGCCTATGATCTGGTCATTCTTATATGGCTAGAGAACTTAGAGAGTTCTGTGTATTGAAATAGAGTTGGAAATCAATTATGCTGTTTGTTTCCTAGAGGTAGCTTCTTTACATCTGATACATGACATTTTCGCTGCATGGTTATGCAGAGGACACAGAATGAAAAAAACATCGATGGGTATATGGCAGTTGCAATCATGATATAATGGTTAATGTCACACCTGCTCGCTAGGCACAAAATGTAATCCATCGGAGAAAACTTAAATATGATTTATGATAAATATTTTGACGTGCAGCAGTCGTTCTCGTTATAATTCACAACTACAAACTACTAAAAATGATCAAAATCATGACTGTGCCGACAAGCGGTCGGTAAATGTAGTTACCCACCGACGATAGGGCCGACGCCGACACAGACTTTGTATTCGTAATATTAAAACGTCATTATCAAACTGTGTTACCAATGCCGTGTGTACTACTTTGTTACCAATGCCGTGTGTACTACTTTGCTGTAACTTGAAATAGATAAGTAAACCAGCTAACTATATATTAAAATGTGCTTAACTGAATGTTTATCGATACATGAGCGGTACGTATGTGACTTAAATGGAGCGTAACTGTCTGGATAGTATAGAGGTTGGGGTTGGATTTGGGGTTGGTGTTTACATGAAGCGGTACTTCTAAAGGCATACGAAACTTTTGTTTTGATATTTTTTTTATATGTGTTAGGACAGCCGTTTGGCTACAGTTCAGCCGGACCAATCTGATTGAATAGTCTTTCAAAGAAAATCCCTTTTTGGATAAAGATATCGATGGGTTCCCGCGTATTTATACTTAATCTTTGTCCCCGGTGAAAATATATGTGACATTTAATATTTTTCCCGGGTTGTCTAAATTATGAGCTTTGCATCAATATCATATTTGTAGAGATACCCTTAAAGCAAGATGCATTTTCCGAATCAAGCTAATGAAGTTTAAACACGTGGCACCGTTCTACCGTGATTTGTGAACTGTCTTAGGACATGTCTTAGGAACTGTCTTAGGACATGTCTTAGGAACTGTATTAGGAACTGTTTTAGGACATGTCTTAGAAAATGTCTTAGCAGATGTCTTAGGACATGTCTTAGAAAAATGTCTTAGCAGATGTCTTAGGACATGTCTTAGGAAATGTCTTAGGGAGTGTCTTAGGACATGTCTTAGGAAATGTCTTATGGACTGTCTTCGGAACTGTCTTAGGATATGTCTTAGGAACTGTCTTAGGAACTGTCTTAGGACATGTCTTATGAACTGTCTTAGGAACTGTCTTTGGAACAGTTTTAGTACATGTCTGAGGAACTGTCTTAGGACTTTTTCTAGGACCTGTCTTACGACATGCCTTAAAAACTGTCTTCGGAACTGTCTTATGATATGTCTTAGAACATGTGCTAGGAACTGTCTTAAGAACTGTCTTAGGACATATCTTAGGAACTATCCTAGGACATATTATAGGAACTGATTTATGAACGGTCTGAGGACATATACAGATGTATAAGGAACTGCCTTAGGAACTGTCTAAGAAACTGCCTCATGACATGTCATAGAAATTGTCTTAGGACATGTCTTAAGAATGTCTTAATACATGTCTTAGGAACTGTCTTAGGCCATGTCAGAGGGACTGTCTTTGGACCTGTTATAGGAACTGTCTTTGGAACTGTCTTATGACATGTCTAAGAAACTGTCTTAGGACATGTCTCAGGAACTATCTTAGGAACAGTGTTAGGAATTGTCTTAGGAACTGTCTTAGGAAATGTCTTAGGAACTGTCAAAGGATTTATCTAAAGAACTGTCTTAAGACCTGCCTTGGAAGTTGCCATAGGAATTTCCCCAGGAACTGTCTTAGGTCATGTCTCATGAATTGTCTTTAAATTGGCTTAGGAGCTCTCTTAGGAACTGTCTTAAGACCTTTTATAGGAACTGTCTTCGGAACTGTCTTAAGACCTGTCTTAGGGACTGTCTTAGTACCCTTTCTTAGGAACTGTCTTAGGAACTGTCCAAAAATGGGGATGAACTTGTGTACAAACAGGTCCTTCGATTTAAAACGATACTTAAATAGTAACATATTTTTAACTTGCACTCATGTAAAGAGATTACTTTAAACTCTTAAATCAAAACGTCACAGTGAAAAGAGATGTCAACTTGATTTCCGACCTTCCTATCAAAAAGGTGTCCTGTAGAAAGGGTCCACAAAACTATACAAAGGATATGTTTGTGTATCATAACTAAAAGGGTACACGTGGATTTCTTTCTTCATTCTTGCGATTAGTAGGATGGGAAAAATGTATTCAGGTGATTTTTGTTTACAGACGCACATTTAAAAGAGCACTGCGGATGGCGCGATGAAAACTTTCATAAAAATTTGCATTTGCATGCAAGTATGTGAGAAAATAATCAAACATGGGTCTGTTCCGCGAACAAGAATGTCTCAACCTTCGTGTATGAATTTGGCTGACCAGCTGACCACGTGCTGATTGGCCAAACTCTTACACTCGGTTTGAGATATCCCTGTTTACGGAACAGACCCATGTTAGATTCTATTACTCTCTTTTCGCGATATGAAGTCAGACGTGGTCGATATGTTTTGATCTACATTGTCTCTAGCTAGCTCTGTTTTCTCAATCTGTCGCAGTCATATTTATACGGCCCAGCTTGTCCCTGTCGACCACGATAATATGTCACAGTAGGAATTTTACTTCCGCCTATTGTATATATATACAAGTTAGCGTTGACTATTGTCACACATTCCACGACCTGCATGGAAGCTCATTGGCTCGAAATCATCACGTGATGTTCCGTTATATTATATATAATTATTATAAAGCGAATAAAGTGGTAAGCGAATGATGATTCTCCGAAATAACGTGATTAAAATATTAATCGTGATATTATTATGAGGGTTTTTTTCAACTTTAAGTATTTCATCATAAATATTGTGTCACCGTGGAAGCGCAAATACGCAGGAACCGATCTTTAAAGACATATCTAGTTAAGGAATGAAAAAAAAAGTGATGAGCAAACAGAAAACATGTTCAGCGTAAAACTGATTTACTAAACCTATGTCCGATAATCTTGCTTCGAAGGAACCTCATACAGACAGACAAACAGAGAAACAGACAAATGTTTATTATAGTGATAAACCAAATCATATTCACAACAAAGTCTCTGTTTCAAATTTATTAACATAATTATGATTAAGAATCGGATTTCATGCTGACACTATGTATACAGTTACCCACATTCCAGGACTCATTTACCTACTTTAGCTTTCGACAGTTACTTCGAAACAGTTACTATAATCTTAATCAACCTGTCCATAATCTTCATCAACTTTTTCTAGACTTTATCAACTGGTCCATAGCCTTCATCAACTTGTCCATTGCCTTCATCAACTTGTCCATAGCCTTCATCAACCTGTCCGTAATATTCATAAACTTTTCCATAACCTTCATCAACTTGTCCATAACCTTCATCAACTTGTCCATAATCTTCATCAACTTTTTCTAGACTTCATCAACTTGTCCAATGAACATTGCCTTCATCAACTTGTCCATTGCCTTCATCAACTTGTCCATAGCCTTCATCAACCTGTCCGTATTATTCATCAACTTGTTTCTAGTCTTCATCAATTTGTCTATTTTCTGCATCAACTTTTCTATAGCCTTCATCAACTTGTTCATAGTCTTCATCACAATTTCCGTTGTCTTTATCAACCTGTCCATAGTCTTCATCAACCTGTCCATAGTCTTCATCAACCTGTCCATAGTCTTCATCAACCTGTCCATAGTTTTCATTTAATTGTCCATACTCTTCATCTACTGTTATCTCTCTAGATCCTGCGCTAACAGTGTGATTTATCTACCAGATAGTTATGGCTTCATGATTGGAGTGGAGTTTTGAAAATGACAGGCCCACTGTCACTTATGAAGAAATTACCGGTCTTCGGATAATTATGAAGAAATTACGATTCTGCGGTTAATATTGAAAAAAAAATATGACAGGTAGCCGAAAGCGATAGTCTTAACTGTGTAGAATAATTCAGTAGTTCCGAGAACCGATTTGGTGGTTGTCATGCAGTAATGGTAGTAAATGAGCAATTAGAAGAGATTTTATAGGATATTGTTACTGAACTTAAATCCACACATTGGATCCTCTAGGTTAGAAACAATCGTGGCATAAGAACAAATTAATGGTTCGCGTTTTGGACCAATCCAAACGACAAAATGAGTCCAATTCATTCCTTAGAGAACATCGTATATGAAATTATCAATGAAGTTGTGCGGTTACCTTGTCTCTGATAATTTAATGGTAAAATATGCCAAAAAAAATGCATTATTTGTGGTTTATATATATTTGTGGACGATTCGCAAAAAAAAATATCAAGTTTCGAAGCCAAAAAAATAATGATACTTTCAGGTATTTACACATGCTAACGGTGAAATGGTCAATACAAAAACGTGTAGCAAAAATGTTATATAAATACATATTTAGATATAGTATTGCAAATGTGGTTAAGGTTTAAGTTATTTCTGCATTGTATAAGACATCCTTGTTTGAATATTTGACGAATTTAGCCCGTACAAATACATATTTCACAATTCCTTTCAAAGAGGTGTGATATTAATGATATTCAAAACACAAACTACATAATATCAAGAACAATTCCGCCAAAACAAAGTACCAAAATATCAATTCTAATACCGAACTAACTAAACTACAAACATATCAAAAATATCACACCACAAACTACAAACATATCAAATATAACACACACAAACTACACACATATCAAATATAACACCCCACAAACTACAAACATATCAAATATAACACCCCACAAACTACACACATATCAAATATAACACCCCACAAACAAACTACACACATATCAAATATAACACCCCACAAACCAAACTACAAACATATCAAATATAACACCCCACAAACCAAACTACAAACATATCAAATATAACACCCCACAAACCAAACTACAAACATATCAAATATAACACCCCACAAACAAACTACAAACATATCAAATATAACACCTCACAAACCAAACTACACACATATCAAATATAACACCCCACAAACTACAAACAAATCAAATATAACACACACAAACCAAACTACAAACATATCAAATAAAACACCCCACAAACCAAACTACAAACATATCAAATATAACACCCCACAAACCAAACTACACACATATCAAATATAACACCCCACAAACCAAAACACAAACAACAAAAAACACCCCACAAAAACACAAACATATCAAATATAACACCCCACAAACCAAAACTACAAAACAAATCAAAATAACACCCACAAACCAAAACAAAACATATCAAATATACACCCCACAAACCAAACTACACACATATCAAATATAACACCCCACAAACCAAACTACAAACATATCAAATATAACACCCCACAAACAAACTACAAACAATCAAATAAACACCCCACAAACCAAACCACAACACATACAAATATAACACCCCACAACCAAACACAAACATATCAAAATAACACCCCACAAACAACTACAAACAATCAAAATAACACCCCACAAACCAAACTACAAACATATCAAATATAACACCCCACAAACCAAACTACACACATATCAAATAACACCCACAAACAAACTAAAAAAAAACAAATATAACAAACCACAACAACAAACATATCAAATAACACCACAACATACACATACAATAAACACCACAAACAAACACACATATCAAATAACACCCACAACCAAACTACAAACATATCAAATACACCCCACAACCAAACTACAAACATATCAATATAACCCCCCAACACTACAAACATATCAATAAACACCCCCACAAACTACAACATATCAATAACACCCCAACAAACTACACACATTCAATATAACACCCCAAACTACAAACATATCAAATAAACCCAACAAACACAACATCAAAAAACACCCCACAACAAACAAAAATACAAAACCCCACCAAAAACAAACAATCAAATAACACCCCAAACCACCACTACAAAAAACACCAAAACAAACTAAAAACAATAAACACCCCACAAACCAACACAAACATATCAAATATAACACCCCACAAACCTAAAACCACAATACAATCAAATTAACACCCCACAAACAACTCACTATCAAAAAACACCCCACAACTCAAACTTCAAAACACCCCACAAACTACAACAATCAAATATAACACCCACAACAAACTCAAACATACAATAAACCCCAAACAACTACAACAATCAAATATAACACCCCACAAAACAACATCAAACAACACCCAAAACTACAAACAATCAAATAAACACCCCACAAACACAAACATTCAAATATACCCCACAACAAACTAGCAAAATATAACACCCCCACAAACACAAACAGTATCAAAAAACACCCACAAAACACAAACACAACAAGTCAAAGAAACACCCCACAACCAAACTACAAACATACAAAGATAACACCCCACAAACCAAACGACAACAGACAAAAAACACCCCACAAACAACAACACCCCACAACACAACAAACAAAAGAACAACACCCCACAAACCAAACGACAAACAGATCAAAATAACACCCCACAAACAAACACAAACATATCAAATAAACACCCCACAAACCAAACTACAACATATCAAATATAAACCCCACCCAAACAAAACATTCAAAATAACACCCCAAACTACAACATATCAATAAACACCCCACAAACGACAAACAATCAAAATAACACCCACACAAACCAAAACACAAACACAAAAAAATAAACCCCACAAACTACACACAACAACATAAACCCCCAACCAAACAAACAATCAAAATAACACCCCACAAACCAAACGTACACACAAGCAAAGAAAACACCCCACACAACAAACACACACATACAAAAACACCCCACAACCAACGACACAACTACAAAGATAACACCCCACAAAACCAAACAACTACAAAGAGACACCCAACAAACAACACACCAAAACCCCCAAACGACAAACATATCAGAATAACACCCCCACACAACCAAACAACAACACAAGCAAATAAACACCCCCAAACAAACTACAAACAGAGCAAAAGATAACACCCCACAAACACAAACAGACAAATATGAAAACCCCACAAACCAAACGACAAACGACAAATATAACACCCCACAAACAAACCAAACAGATCAAATAAAACACCCCACAAAACCAAAACGACAAACAATCAAAGATAACACCCCACAAACCAAACGACAAACAAGCAAATAGAACACCCCACAAACAAACTACAAACATATCAAATATAACACCCCACAAACAAACTACAAACATATCAAATATAACACCCCACAAACCAACACAACATATCAAAATAACACCCCACAACCAAACTACAAACAATCAAAGATAAACACCCCACAAACAAACAAACATATCAAAAGAACACCCCAAACAAAACACAAACAGACAATAAAACACCCCACAAACAAACACAAACAGCAAAATAAAACACCCCACAAACAAACACAAACAGATCAAATAAACACCCCACAAACAAACACAAACAAACAAAAAACACCCCACAAACCAAACTAAAACAGATCAAAATAACACCCACAAACAAACACAACAGATCAAATATAACACCCCACAAACAAAACAAACATACAAAAAACACCCCACACAAACACAAACACAACAACAAAAATACAACCCCACAAACAAAAACAAAAAACACACAAACTACAAAGAAAACACCCCAAACAAACACAAACATATCAAAAACACCCACAAACAACAAAAATAACACCCCAAACATACAGACAAAGAACACCCCACAAACCAAAACAATAAACCACAAATACAAAACAACATAACAAACCAAACACAAAACATATCAAAATAACACCCCACAAAAACTACAAACAATCAAATTAACACCCCACAAACAACGACAAACAGATCAAAAAACACCCCACAAACAACAAAACAACAAAGAAAAACAAAACACCCCACAAACCAAAACGACAAACAAACAAAGAGAAACCCACAACCAAACACAAAAAAACCAAAACAAACAAGCAAAGAAACACCCAACCAAACGACAAAACAAAAAACACCCCACAAACCAAACAAAACAGACAAAAAACACCCACAAACAACACAACAACAAAGAAACACCCCACAAACAACACAAACATGACAAAAGAACACCCCCACAAACGACAAACAGACAAAGAAACACCCCACAAACCAAACACAAACAAGCAAAAGACACCACAACCAAAACAACACAAAAACACCCCAAACACAAACAATCAAAAGAACCACAACAACCACAAACAAACACGACAAACAACAATAAACACACACAAACACAAACAATCAAATAAACACCCCACAAACAAACGACAAACAGATCAAAGAACACCCCACAAAACGACAAACAACAAAAGACACACAACACAAACCAAAACCACAAACAAATAGCAAAGAGTAACACCCCACAAACAAACAACGACAAACAGTACAAATGAACACCCCACAAACCAAAACACAAACATATCAAATAAACACCCACAAGACTACAAACATATCAAATAAACACCCCACAAAACCACACACAACACATACAAATAATACACCCCACAAACCAAACACAAACACGAGCAACATAAAAACACCCCACAAACAAACCAAACATAGCAAATATAACACACACAAACACAAAACAATGAAAAAGAAACACCCCACAAAACAAAACAAACAATACAAAATAACACCCCACAAACAAAACACACAAACATGACAAATAGAACACCCACAAACCAAACACAAACAGAGCAAAATAACACCCCACAAACCAAACACAAAAACATATGCAAAGTAACACACAACAAACACAAAAAATCAAAGCAAAAGAGAACACCCCACAAACGACAAACATATCAAAAGAACACCCACACAAACTACAAACAATCAAATAATAAACACACCCCACAAACTGACAAACAATCAAATATAACACCCCACAAACCAAACTACAAACATATCAAATATAACACACCACAAACCAAACTACAAACAAATCAAATATAACACCCCACAAACAAACAACTACAAACATAGTCAAATGAAACACCACCACAAACAAAAAAAAAACGACAAACATATCAAATAAACACCCCCACCAAACATCAAATACACCCACCAAACAAATACAAATATAACACCCCACAAACCAAACTACAAACATATCAAAAAACACCCCACAAAACTACACACAACAAAAAACACCCCACAAACCAAACACAAACATACAAATAAACACCCCACAAACCACACAACAATGCAAATATAACACCCACAAACCAAACACAAAAATCAAAAAACACCCCACAAACCAAACTACAAACATATCAAATATAACACCCCACAAACACACACATATCAAATATAACACCCCACAAACCAAACTAGACAAACATACAAAAAACACCCACAAACAACAAACAGAGCAAAAGAACACCCACAAACCAAACTACAAACAGATCAAAAAACACCCCACAAACCAAACTACAAACAGACAAATAGAACACCCCACAAACCAAACTACACACATACAAATAGAACACCCCACAAACAAAAACTACAAAACATACAAATGAGAACACACAACACACAAACACAAACAATCAAAATAAAACACCCACAAACCAAACTACAAACAAATCAAATATAACACCCCACAAACCAAACTACAAACAAATCAAATATAACACCCACACAAAACAAACAACTACAAACATATCAAATATAACACCCCACAAACCAAACAACAACAGACAAATAACACCCCACAAACCAAACACACAAACAACAAAATGAACACCCACAAAACACAAAACACCAAACAAACTCCAATCAAATATAACACCCCACAAACTACAAACATATCAAATATAACACCCCACAAACCAAACTACACACATATCAAATATAACACCCCACAAACTACAAACATATCAAATATAACACCCCACAAACCAAACTACAAACATATCAAATATAACACACCACAAACTACAAACATATCAAGTAGGGTAATTAACTGATATGTTTTGTTATAATTGTTTAGTTATATAATATTACGTGAATCATTGTACTAGGAGACATAAAATATAATAAAATTGTCAGTCTCAATAAAAACAATTCATTCAGATTTACTTAATTAACTGCCAGTTATTAGACATCACGTGCACGTTGCTGATATTTCGCGGCTACCCCTTTCAGACTTATAGGCTGCAATTAAATGTCATGTGATAGATTGTGTTTAGATTTTTAAAAATCTATTGATCAACTAACTCTGTTTTTTTAATACTGCCAAACCGCCACGCTGACGGAAAAAGTACATGAATTCCCATGTACTGTAGCAGTTAGTAGCTATTCTGACAATAATGGATGCTTTAATGATTTCAAAACTTAATATTCATTTTCTGACTGAATGTTTTGGGTCTAGTCCGATGTAATACTCAAATTTTTTTTTATTTATTTTCCATTCTTATTTATTTTTTCAGCTAAGCTAATAGTATGCAGTACTTGTCCAGAATAATATCAAATGGTTGATAATGCATGAGATATTGCATAACAATATGATGGCGTCTCTCCGCCCGGTGTCTATCGTTGTGGCAATGCCTGTCTACGATGCCGGAGAATTGTGTGGCTAGCCAATATCAAATTTGTTACACGAGAGAACTAGCTCACAGATGTTAGGAGATATTCTGTTTAATTTAGAAGACAGTTCTTGATTTTGGGATACCATCTTTAAATGTTAAAATAGTCTATTTGATCTTAATGCTGTAGCACAGGGTACAGACCTAACTTTCAATGGCGAAGAGCAGATATTTATATACAAAATATGATAAACATATGGATATGATATTAATAAACTTTATTCTATACAACATCTGTGAAACAAGTTATATCAACGTATATGAATCACTCTTGTTGGCCAGTGTGAAACCGTGCTACGGGCCTTATTTTACTTTGGGAGGAAACCGGAAACCTTTGGAAAACCTACGTTTTAGGACAAGATCACCTCATAAACTTTCGTCCGGCCACAGAATCGCCTGTGGAGGGCAAATGTATTACCACGGTGCCAACCGACCATCGAAATGTCCAGATTTTGGAGATACTCAATCAGTTTGGAGGGTTTATTTCACGTTGGAAACACTATCCGTCAAGTGTTAGAGGTTTCAGCGGGAAATCATGTTTCCACCGTCGGATACCGACGGTTGATTGCACTATGCTATTATCACCCGTGGGTCAACTCTGTGTCAAATCCTCGTTTACATCAGAGGCTTATTGATTGGCCCCGTCAATTTTTCTATCGGAATTTCAGTCAATTAGATTGAAGGTAACATACGCTTTATAGAAGCTGCATATCAACAGCAGTGGTGGCGAGTGATCTCGAAAACATGCTCCAGAAATTGAATATCAACGGGTTTCAACTATTTCAGCAGAGTAGTAATGATACAATTTATCTGAAAAAGATATATTCCGATCGATTAATACAGACTTAGGTGATGGAAAAGTCAATTATCAGGAATCTCAGCCTATTTAAACACCGCAAAATCGCTGTTTAATTTCGATACTATATTTAGCTTATTGACACACAAAGTCCATGCTACGTACATGTACGTGTGGACTGTTCCTCAGATCCCCGAATATTGCCGTACTAGCTATATAGATTATTCTCGTTTAAAACACGACTTCTTGCTCTCTATGTGATTATCACAGAATATGCACGCATCCATGGGCGCAGCAATATTGGCAATGTACTGTTTAAACATTTCCCCTCTTATCTGAAAATCTCTTATACTGAAAGGGTTATGTATATTGGTTTCTATTTATAGAGTGGCGTCATTGAAACGGGGATTTTTTTTACTGAGCTGACCCAAATTCAAATTCAAATTTCTTTATTGCATTTAGCTTTACAGCTCATTTGCATTGTACAGATGTAATAGTACAAAATTCAGTTGGCGTACATACGGGACACTGCACATATAATTATATCAATTAATTAGAGAATGGACAACATCATTACATCAGAGATTTTCTCAAATTATTTGTGTCGTACACAAATTTACTTAAAAGATTTAGCTCTTTTACATTTGTTGTGCTTAATAGTTGGACAAGCGTGCGACAGGTGCAGCGTAGTGTACAGTAGTTCAATCAACCGTGGGTATCCGACGATGTATTTTTTCAGCTTGTCACAGTATCAAGCGGTGGATTCATGCATTTACTAATACTGTGACGGTTATAACACACGTCATCTTGGCATTCTGACGTATTCGAGTATCCTCATACGTCGTCATTAGATCATAATATGATGTGCTATTTGTATAAATTTTATCCTATCACGGGGAACTTCTATGATGACAGTGTATCCGGAAACCGGATGATAATGACAATGATAATGAGAATGATAATGACAATGATAATGACAATGATAATGACAATGATAATGAGAATGAAATTAAATCTAAAATATGTATGTGTTTAAAATTAATCAATGACGAAGTGTCAGTATATATATGTCTTTTTATCCTGCAACTGCCATCGCATTGTCGGAATACACCCACCGTATATATTTTTGCTGTATACGGCAGTGACGGAAAACAGCTGTATTTTGGAATCTTAGCACGTGCGTCTATTCGACTGACCTACTTCAAAGTGAAACAACGTTTAAAAGGCGAACATATTTCTGTCATTTTTGACACCGTTTCACTTCAAAATGATTATTTTTGATGATTATTTTTTTTATTGTTGTAGGATAAATTGAATACATGGTCAGTGTCTTAAAATAATAGCTGTATTTTGGCTCGGGACTTTCGTTACCCTCGCCAACATACAGCTTATATTTTCAGACACTGACCATGTATTCTCTATATAAAAGTAGACACATTTCAAGGTCGATATCAAATGTTTTAATGTCGTAATGGAAAGAAACGTGATCGAATGTATGGACATTTAACATACAAAATGTCTTACTAGAAGTGTAATGTCTCATAATTGGTTCGAAATGTGACGTCATATTACGGTCTAATGATATTACCAGAGAATGAGTTAAGTAATGACACCGGAACACCTCGTACTCGAGACAAGTAATATCACCGGACCAATCGAACCAAATAATTTTACCGGAAAATCAGATCAAGTAATCTCACCAGATACTCGAGAGAAGTAATATTACTGGAAAATCAGATCAAGTTATATCAATAAGATACTCGAGTGCAGTAATATTACTTGAAAATTAGATCAAGTAATATCACCAGATCTTCGACCCAAGAAATGTTACCAGATACTCGAGCGAAGTAGTATCACCACATACTCAAGCCAAGTAATATCACCACATACTCGAACCAAGTAATTGATATCGGCAAATCATAATTAAAAATAAATTGCGGAATGCTTTCATCGCGAAAACCGACTAAATAAGAAAACCTCTAAAATATATATCCATTCTAGTGCCTACTCTCAAGTATACAAACAAATATAAAGATATATTAAAAAAATATAAAAACAATTAATTTGGATATATTTCATAATTAAAAGGCAAACATGAAATATATTGATATATTCCTGGCTGGTACAAGTGTTCGGAACAAAGCAACAAAGAATACCGACATTTACCTTTATTCACGAAAACAATATAGGTATGAATCGAGAAACTAACCATTTTGTGCTCAGACTAAAATGTTTTGGTGAACAAATGGTATTTGATTTTTTTTCAGTGATTTGAAGGAATTTCGGAAAGACAAGATGAGATAGTATTTATATGTTTAGGTTCATCTGGGGGTTTTTTTGTTATTTTTTTGTTATTTTTTTTGTTATTTTTTTTTTTACGGAAGATTGGAAGAGCACAGATTCAATGCTTGAGCATGAGACCAGTTTCATGAATATTTGCCGTTGTGTTCCAGGAAAGAAAACGTCTGCTGTTTCATAAGAACTTAAGACATGTAAATATGGGCACAGGGGACTAATAGATAGATATAGCTATGATACACACGCTAGCGTGGTTATAAAGAACCCACTTTACATACCAATTTATCATGACTGTAGAATATAATACAGCAGAAGGTTTGTTGGGTTTCCCACTTCTATACTGTTGACAAAACCTAAAGGCCACTCTATCACGCGTCGACACGACCAAAATAAACGATAACAACGTCACACGGCCTAAGTAATTAAGTGGAATGAAACCAATTCCATTATTGAAAAACAAGTGTGTCCATGCTTGTTATAGAAGGGTTAGATAAGAACTGTTTGTTGGTTCTACGGAAGCCTGAAATTGACACAATTTATTGGTTTTATTGGGATTAGGAAAAATTAACAACAGTCTGAGCAAAACTTTACCAGCAAGATCGACATATGGAGGGTCATCATCAATTACTCAATGAGTTTTCCAACTAATCGAAATACATTTGCATACACGCAAATAACAATCAAAGAGAAGCCCGACAAATTCTTACACGGACCTGTTCCGTGGACAGAGTGTGGCTAACCTTACGCTGATCAGCCAAACTCGGACACACGGGTTGAGACATGTATATTTCTGTCCACAGAACAGACCCAAGTTTGGTTTTCTTTCTCACATACCAAAAAAAAAAAAAAAAATCCCTATCGGAACGAAAATCGATCTTATCCGTTTCCCAAAAACGAAATCCTTTCGGGTTTTCACAGCAATTGGGAACGCCAGGGAATTAATACAACGACGTTATGTCGATATTTAATTATCATGACGTCATGCCACGTGTCACCTGTATAAAGATATGGTAATCTTCTCGAATACTCGCATTCAATAAAATGCTTTGTACTAATTTCAATCACTGATTTGACGAGTCCGCCATGTGACGAATCTGTAATTATGTTAAAGACATCGTTATAGCAATAGAAATGTGTAAGTTAACTCGGTGTATGAATAGTTGTGACGGGCATCGTGACGTCTCAAAGATTATGACGTCATAAACGCAATATAGAGCTGGTGTTTCTAAAAATGTATATATCATTTATATTTGAAATACTCCACAAAAATGAACCTTACCATGTATCCATTACATAAAAAATATTAATCTCAATGTGAAGTGCCATATGATAAATTAATTGTCTGCACAATATTCATCTCGGTTTTCGGTTACGGTATATATTGTTTAGACCAGGTTTGTAAATCAGGGATAAACCTCATCTGCAGTCCATAATTGTATATTCTAGTGAATATAGATAACCAAATGCATATGAATATACGTCGCCTGTTTCTATAAATACAACATAGACATAACATTGTACTTAATAAAAACCTATATATCTGTGTCAGCCTTTAAGGTCACGTGCGTTAGTTTTCAATAGTCCTGCGCAACTGTTTTAACACGCAACAGCGAGAAGTTCACGCCCCGTTGTGCGAGGAAAGATTTTATTGGTTATGATTTGATCATTCACCTGTATATCTTGAAATCAGCATTTCGTTTCTGAACCACGAAGGGGTTTTCCGTTGTACCGGTAGTAAATTACTAGCACTACTGTCTTCCATAGTTTTGTTACGCCCGTATCGGGGCCACTTGACAGTAATCTGACTGTAATTGTACAATTACGCGTCCCGAGTTCGAAGTATTGTCAGGAGGGAATGGTCGATAGCCTCTATATAACATTGAATTAGGATGTAGGACTCACAACGCTAACAGATCGCTAATAATAAACATCACTTGAGAGCTCCTATAAAAGGACAGTATACCACATCTTAATAGTATTCTTACTACCTGTTGTATCTGTGTGATGGAACGAAAAACGATTTTGGAAATGGAGGCTATTTTCATTGGGTAAGTTTGTATATTATTAAGTTAATTTGTATCAGGGTCATTTGTCTTCGTACTTGTAAAATGTCGGTTTTATGAGAGAAAGCGATAATAACTGTTATCTCATAGGGAAAGTGTTATCTTGGCGAATAGCTGTTATCAAGGATGCATCTCGGTATAAGCACTACATTGTAGTAAGTTTGCGTGTGAGAGCGAAATCGTAAAACTGTAATTTAAGATGTCTCTGGCTTTAGACACTAGTAAGTTTGTGTGTGAGAGCGAAATCGTAAAACTGTTATTTACGATGTCTCTGGGTTTGGAAACGTTTGTGTGTGTGTGATAAATTTTGTCCATGTCTTTGATGACGCTGTAAATTTTGTTGTCTTTTCTTGATTACGCTATAAATTTGATTGTCGTGATTGAATGACATTTAAGAATTTGATGACTTTTTGTGATGACGCAGTGATTTTTGTTGTCTCTGTGTGGTGATGCTCTGCCATTTGTCGTCTGTTTGTAATAACGCAGGTGATATTTGTTGTCTTTGTGTGATGACGCGGTGATATTTTTGTCTGTGTGTGATGACGCGGCGATATTGTTGGGTGTGTAATGCCGAGGTGATATTGTTGTTTGTTTGTGATGACGCGGTGATATTTGTTGTCTTTGTGTGATGACGCGGTAATATTTGTTGTCTTTGTGTAATGACGCAGGTGATATTTGTTGTCTGTGTGTGATGACGCGGTGATATTTGTTGTCTGTGTAATGACGCGGTGATATTTGTTGTCTGTGTAATGACGCGGTGATATTTGTTGTCTGTGTAATGACGCGGTGATATTTGTTGTCTGTGTAATGACGCGGTGATATTTGTTGTCTGTGTAATGACGCAGTGATATTTGTTGTTGTGTGATGACGCGGTGATATTTGTTGTCTTTGTGTGATGACGCGGTGATATTTGTTGTCTTTGTGTGATGACGCAGTGATATTTATTGTCTTTGTGAGATGACGCTGTAATGTTTGTTGATTTGTTTTCGTGATGACGTTTGGTATAAGGGGATATTATGGGATGACGACGTGGTGTTTGTTGTCTCTGTAATAAGAAACTGTAGGTTTGGTTGTTTTCGTATAAGACACTTCAGGTTTGGTTGTTTTCGTATAAGACGCTGTAGGTTTTGTTGTTTTCGTATAAGACACTGTACGTAGGTCCCTGGTCCAATGTTAAAAAACATATTCTACAAGGATGAGGTTTGTGTACAACTACAGCACTTGTTTTACAGCAGTACCTAAAACGTTTGACATACATATCAAAAAGATATACAGGAGTACTTTTGGACAGGTTCGAAAGTTTTTGTAAAGTAAAACTCCTAAAATGGATATTGTTCATGATCTCATGATTCTAATATGTAATTTACACAACATTTAAATGAATAATCTGATGTACAGTAGACCTTAAAACTAGTTAGTGAAGTTAGTTTACATACTGTCCAATAAGCACCATTTTCGCTGTAACATTCATAAACTGAATGCATCTGTGCTAGTCAACACTTACATGGTATACACAAACGTCTTAGTTGATAAGATACATGGACTCTTAATCAGATCGTTTTTAATATTCATATTTCTATCTTGATGTGTGCAAACAAGTCACACTGAACATGTCAGGGGCAATATATATATATATATTGATCGGGATGACGTCATCAAATGACGCAGGCAACCTCTTTCTCATTTAGGGAAGTATATTGGCACACGACACAGATTGTGATAAGGATATCTACAAAAGTAAACAACCATAATACCATACATCGGTCTCGCGCATCGCTTTGTAGTGACGTTCCATCTTATTATTTACTACTCGAAGGACTGACAATGAAATTATTGGGAATTTGTGTTATCTTGTGTTGATTTCATAACTGAAACAAACAATCCAGCACTTAATATCGATCAGCTATCGAGATCAGATCCGGCCCACGAGATCATGAAATGATATTCAGTCTAGATTCTTCATTGTTTTGCTAGCCAATTGCAAATTACGTCATTATCAGAAACGTCATAGCAATTGGATAAGCACAAAGTTAACCTGAAAATCGTTTCATTATCCTGGAGGTAGATAATTTTAAACATATAACTATTCAGTGTGAGAAATGAAAGGATTAAAAGTATCCATGCATGGGTTCGTGATATTACTTTAAACGAACAATGTCTTATTCGAGAGTAAGTGAAGTATTTAAACTTTTAACAAAGTTGTAACAAACTATGGAAAACGGTATCAAAAGAAATATTAATAAAAAGTGTCGGGGAGGAAAATATTCACTTTTTTAGAATTAACCTGACTTTAATTTATATGTTATGGTGCCCCTTAAACAAAACAAAAACACAAACAAGACAAAATAAAAACTAAATACAAAAAAAATGTATTGTTTTTTGTTTGTTGTTGATTTTTTTTTTTTTTTGATTTTTTTTGATTTTTTTTTTTTTTTGTTGCTGTTGTTTTTTGTGTTATGACTTTATTACAATATAAATAGATCCTAGGTTATTCATTTAATTTAATCTACTGTACACGTTTGTTGATGGGCTATTTGGTCTCAGAAATTATCACGCCACTGTATTAGCCAATCAAAAGCGACGTTACAATCGGAAGTGTCATTTTCTAATCTTATACATTGATAAAATGATTTTAACGACAACGAAAATCCTTATTTCAAGCAATTAAAGGTTACAAATGTTCTATCACACCAGCTTGACAACAGGTTGGGCAACAGTTATAATACTTTAGATTTTATATGATTAATAATGTTTAGAATAGTTTCTTAAACATACATAATGTACATAAAATTTTGAAA
Source organism: Pecten maximus (assembly GCF_902652985.1). Classification (NCBI taxonomy): domain Eukaryota; kingdom Metazoa; phylum Mollusca; class Bivalvia; order Pectinida; family Pectinidae; genus Pecten; species Pecten maximus. The sequence goes on along the minus strand of NC_047033.1, from coordinate 20,265,511 downwards.
AAAATATAATCAAAAGCGTCTAATGGTTTTCTTCGTGATATTTCATCAAATTGCGATGATAAATGGCATTCGAGGTTGCCCAATCAGGCTTTTGTCCTTAGCAGTAATTTGAATGGCACTAACCAGTTTTCCGGTTAATTTCGTGTAAAAGCTGGCTGGGTTTGATGTTTTTGTCTTAAGCAAGAACTATAAAGTTTTTAAATTTTTAAGTCCTCTTTTAAGAGGATAATAAAAAATATGTCTACGTTCTTTGAACGTTATCCACTTAGTAATGTGTATAAATATACGATGTATTATTCGATAAAAATTGCTTCTTCCCCAAACTCTACAGACTAAATGCAAGGACTTTCAATTTCAACAAATGTATCGACTAAAAATAATAGACAAACACAAAAAAGGAGACCATGTGCTCTGGAAGAAAAAGCATCTTCTTCACCATACTTCTAAGTCCAGAAATGAGACTGAACCTTAATAAATCATTACATCAAATTATAGAATATTAGAGACAACAGAACCACCAGTAGTGAATGGATGACTTGCAAACAAATTCAACTTCACTGTCCCAAGAGAATAAGCTATCTGCAATGCTGTGTATCATGGAACTATCCGATCCACCTGCACTTCCCAAAACATTTTTTTTTTATTTTGTAATTGTTGTTGTTGTTGTTGTTGTTGTTGTTGTTGTTGTTGTTGTTGTTGTTGTTGTTGTTGTTGTTGTTGTTGTTGCATTACACAAAACAGTATCGCAGTGAACAGCAAAGCACTTACCAATTGCGAGAAGTGAAACACGTCATTAAAAGCAAAGCCCAAAACACGTATTTCAGATGGAATAGAGCTCTTCGGCTTCCGCTGCCACGATGTGTGAAAGATTAATGGCACGACACCATCAACTCAGATCGTAAATCTTGCGTGTAGCCGGGCAATAACACACGAGCATCACAAAACAATTGATATTCATCATACTCTATTGAACACTTGATTACGTAGTTACGCCTTACAAATCATCATATCATCTGTAACGAGAATTCAGACGTAAACAACGAGAATGCAGATGTATCTTCAATTTAGAAATGTTTAATTAACAAAGCTCAAAAACTTCGTCCCTGATACACTGGACTATTCTTAAAGATAGTACATCGCTGGCAGCTTACACAATGTATAGTGGAGGACACAATATATTTTTTCTGGATGCATTTAATTATTTATTCAATTTAAATTTAAAAGATGAAAACAGAAGCTCAGATTGTTTAGAAGATTTTTTAACAGCATTGAAACTCTAATTTACAAGTAAAATAGACAAAAAGTAATGATAGCATTTCATAAAGCAGAAAATAAAAAATGAACGCTTTTCTTACTGTTTTAAAATACGATATGCTTGTATGCATATAGGGGGATGGAATGTACACATGCATTTTGGTGTGCTTAGAAAACTTCATTGCCTTCCTCGAAATAGATGGTTGAATGTTTGGGGTTATTCTAACGCAAATCCCAATCTTTTTCAACGTTTTGCATAAAGCATATCTTCCTGTTTGTCGACTGACTTGTTTTTGTTTTAATAAAAGGCTGATTATATTAAAACATATGAGTTCGTATCAGCAGTATTTCAATGTCACCATTATATGGGAGAAAAAAACACCTTTTTGTCTATATCGATCTGATATACTCAATAAAACTTGTAATCAAGGGCATTACAGAGTCTTCAACATTTGCCACTTACTTCGATCTTTACTTAGAACGCGACCATCAGGTCCAGCTTACGACTTAGTTGTTCGATAAGCGTGATGTCTTCATCTCCATGATTGGTAATTTTCTAATTCTGGCTAGTAACATCATCCCTGCTTTTCATCTACTTACGGCATGTATATGACCAAGTTGATCCGATATACAAACTCAATCCCATCATCACGATTTTCGTGACAAATATTGACTAAAACAAAAATTTCGAGATATGTAGGCTGATGTAGACAATGGGAAATTTTCGTGGTCGATATGAGGATCTCGTTTTGTAAAAGATTTATTTCTTTGTACGATATTAAGTCAAAGATGTTCAATGCTTCATGGTATACATAGTTGTTCCATTATCATCATCCCTATTTTGCAATTCGAGAATTTGTTGGATTTGACCTGGATTCGTATGACAGTTGTCGTTAATAAAGACGCTTTCTATCCCGGAACATCTAGTTTTATTCTCCTTCGACTAATTTTTAGAGCGGCCCATTCAAATTGTGCGAGTTTTGCCCTCATTTGATAGAGTTTTAGTATTAACTTTGGCGTAGCCTCATGTCAGGACGTTCAAACCTTGAAAACAAGAAAAATATCGTTACAAAAAAAAAGAGCAAAAATGCACGCTTGCTTAAACAGTAAAAAGCAAAAAAAAAAACCTAGACATGATCATCTTTCGTTCTTGATCACAAAGCACTTTAATCATGATAAAATGATGCCTGTTTTTGACAGACATCAATTTTATTTTTCTTTATTTATTCATTTATTTTTTTGAAATTCATCAATACAGTAAATCATTAATATTATGAAATAAGACGTCCGTACGCATGTGTTTAGTTACTTAAATCATAATACATTAATCACTTGCCAATACTTCATGTCAGAAACATTCACTTGAACGTCAATTATAAGGCATTGAAGAATGAACGCAGTCATTTATCAAAGCAGTCTGTCCCAGCTTCACCGCTGTAATGAATGATGAATCCAGATACGTATACAAGGGATTTCTTTATATGTATATACCCTTTCAATTAACTACATTCACTCATACTTTATTTCGTTTCCGGAGTTTCATAGTCTCAAAGACCGATTTGATTGGAGTGATTTTATAAGCTGTCGTGATTATCCCCATTCGCCATTACATCAATGTATATGACCATTGCTAACAAACACATGACGTCATTACTTTAGTATACCACTGAATTGAAGTATTCAACTATCAGCATTCTTTAAGATAAAATGTAACTACGAACAACAAAAATATCATTATGAAAATGAAACAGTCATTCTAACGTTCTAAGTCGATAAAACGAAGGTAGGATATGATCAGGATATGGCTTCACACGGGAGAATATGATAATTACCTCCGTGACGGAACGCATCCTCTTCTTCTGTCCTTATGTCAGTGATGAAACCCGCTAGAAATCCATAGCCATCGAAAATATATTGTACTTTTGCCTCGTGTGTCATCATATAAAAATGTACAAAATTTTGTGTCACATGTGAATTATTTTGAACAAGTAAACGTTCTCTTTTTCAGAATGGGGCCGTCGAAAACACTCGTTGGTGCTGATATAATGGTAAATGACACTTACAACGTTACCAAGACGATAGTTCCGGATGGAAACACCACCACACCCGAGCGGAAGGAAGAACTTGTTAGAGTGGAGATCGCCGTCCAAGCTGCTATATTCGCTCTTGCGATTCTCGGCAACTGTTGTGTTCTCATAGCTCTTTGTCGCCGAAGGAAGAAATCCACGCGAATGCATATCTTTATAATGCATTTGAGTATAGCTGATCTGCAGGTAGCGTTCTTCAATATCCTTCCTCAGCTGATTTGGGACATCACTCACAGATGGTATGGCGGCGACTTCCTCTGTCGCTTCATCAAGTATTCTCAGATATTTGTCATGTATCTGTCGACGTATATCTTGGTGATGACGGCTGTGGATAGGTACCGGGCGATCTGCCATCCTCTTAGTAACCACACATGGACTCCCCGACTTGTTCACGTCATGATAGGTGGCGCCTACGCCATAGCTGCCATTATGAGTTTACCACAGTTGATAATGTTTAAGTACCAAGAAACAAAGGCCGGGTCAGGTGTGATGGATTGTTGGGTTCATTTTGATCCTCCATGGACGCTTCAGCTGTACATTACGTCTTTCACGGTGTTTGTATATATAATTCCATTTTTTATACTTCTGGCATGTTACGGTTCTATATGTTATACAGTCTGGCGGAAGTACCGACTTTCAAAGGATTCTGGGAAATATATCACACGTGACAACACTCCTGACCACATGCAGTCAGTTGCGTTACAGAATGGTAAAATACAGAATCACGTGACTCTTGTACCAAGAAATCATTCCTTCAGAGGATTTTCAAGAGCAAAGTTGAAAACTGTTAAACTCACTTTCGTCATAATTCTGGCATACATCGTGTGTTGGTCACCATTTTTCGTCTCTCAACTTTGGTGGTTATATGACGAAGCAGCACCTCTTACAAGTAAGTTTTATATGTCATATATCTAACCCAGGTCGCACGTGCGTTAAATAGCGTAGCTTAACGTACTTAGTAATTACCTACTACAGCATAATTTAATGTAGTTTAACTTCCACACAAAATTGTGAAAAAACACTTAGTAGAGCCGTGAGTGGCGATTAACCTGTTCAAAAGAAAAAAACTGCAAAAGCAATTTTTAAAAGTATTTTAACGTAATGACACCTGCTTCATGCTTCAGTAACGAACTTTCATGGACTTTAATGGTGTTTACCCTTCTATAGCGTTCTTTAGTGTAGTTGCCTCCCTTTATGTCATACGTGTGTAATATTATTCACAGCGCCGTTTGGGGGATGGGGGTGGGGATGTTATAATTCTTATTATGATTACGGAACAGAAAAGACAACAAAGCGAAGTAAGGCTTATCTTATCAATATAGCAAAGTAGCAGAGGGATCATATTGAAGTAAGACACCACATAAAAAAAACAACTAAAATAGGACATAGGATATCGATGGTATCAGTGGTATCAATGGTATCAATGGTATCAGTGGTATCAGTGGTATCAGAGGTATCATTGGTATCAATTGTATCAGTGGTATCAGAGGTATCAGTATTATCAGTGGTATCAGTGGTATATATGGTATCAGTGGTATTAGTGGTATCAGTGGTATCAGTAGTATCAGTGGTATCAGTGGTATCATTGGTATCAGTGGTATCAGTGGTATCATTGGTATCAGAGGTATCAATGGTATCAGTAGTATCAGTGGTATCAGTGGTATCAGTGGTATCAGTGGTATAAGGGGTATCAGTGGTATCAGAGGTATCAGTGATATCAGAGGTATCAGTGGTATCAGTAGTATTAGTGGTATCAGAGGTATCAGAGGTATCAGTAGTATCAGTGGTATCAGTGGTATCAGTGGTATTAGAGGTATCAGTGGTATCAGTGGTATCAGTGGTGTCAGTGGTATATATGGTATCAGTGGTATCAGTAGTATCAGTGGTATCAGAGGTATCAGAGGTATCAGTAGTATCAGTGGTATCAGTGGTATCAGTGGTGTCAGTAGTATCAGTGGTATCAGTAGTATTAGTGGTATCAGAGGTATCAGAGGTATCAGTAGTATCAGTGGTATCAGTGGTATCAGTGGTGTCAGTAGTATCAGTGGTATCAGTGGTGTCGGTAGTATCAGAGGTATCAGTGGTATCAGTAGTATCAGTGGTATCAGTAGTATCAGTGGTATCAGTGGTATCAGTGGTATCAGTGGTATCAGAGGTATCAGTGGTATCAGTGGTATCAGTGGTATCAGTGGTATCAGAGGTATCATAGGTATCAGAGGTATCAGTGGTATCAGAGGTATCAGTGGTGTCAGTGGTATCAGAGGTATCAGTGGTATCAGTGATATCAGTGGTATCAGTAGTATCAGTGGTATCAGTGGTATCAGTGGTATCAGTGGTATATATGGTATCAGTGATATCAGAGGTATCAGTGATATCAGTGGTATCATAGGTATCATAGGTATCAGAGGTATCAGTGGTATCAGTGATATCAGTGGTATCAGTGGTATCATAGGTATCAGAGGTATCAGTGGTATCAGAGGTATCAGTGGTATCAGTGATATCAGTGGTATCAGTGGTATCATAGGTATCAGAGGTATCAGTGGTATCAGAGGTATCATTGGTATCATTAGTATCAATGGTATCAGTAGTATCAGTGGTATCAGTGGTATCAGAGGTATCAGTGGTATCAGTAGTATCAGTGGTATCAGTGGTATCAGTAGTATCAGTGGTATCAGTGGTATCAGTGGTATCAGTAGTATCAGTGGTATCAGTGGTATCAGTAGTATCAGAGGTATCAGTGGTATCAGTGGTATCAGTGGTATCAGAGGTATCAGAGGTATCAGTGGTATCAGTGGTATCAGGGGTATCAGTGGTATCAGTGGTATCTGTGGTATCAGAGGTTTCAGAGGTATCATTGGTATTAGTGGTATCTGTGGTATCAGAGGCATCAGAGGTATCAGAGGTATCAGTAGTATCAGAGGTATCAGAGGTATCAGTGGTATCAGAGGTATCAGAGGTATCAGAGGTATCAGTGGTATCAGTAGTATCAGAGATATCAGTGGTATCAGAGGTATCAGAGGTATCAGAGGTATCATTGGTATTAGTGGTATCTGTGGTATCAGAGGCATCAGTGGTATCAGTGGTATCAGTAGTATCAGAGGTATCAGAGGTATCAGTGGTATCAGAGGTATCAGAGGTATCAGAGGTATCAGTGGTATCAGTAGTATCAGAGATATCAGTGGTATCAGAGGTATCAGTGATATCAGTGGTATCAGTGGTATCAGTGGTATCAGAGGTATCAGAGGTATCAGTGGTATCAGTGGTATCAGTGGTATCAGTAGTATCAGAGGTATCAGTGGTATCAGAGGTATCAGTGGTATCAGTGGTATCAGTGGTATCAGTGGTATCAGAGGTATCAGAGGTATCAGTGGTATCAGTGGTATCAGTGGTATCAGTAGTATCAGAGGTATCAGTGGTATCAGTGGTATCAGTGGTATCAGTGGTATCAGAGGTATCAGTGGTATCAGTGGTATCAGAGGTATCACTAGTACCAGTGGTATCATGGTATCAGTGGTATCAGTAGTATCATTGGTATCAGTGGTATCAGTGGTATCAGTGGTATTAGAGGTATCAGTGGTATCAGTGGTATCAGTGGTATCTGAGGTATCAGTGGTATCAGTGGTATCAGTGGTATCAGTGGTATCAGTGGTATCAGTGGTATCAGAGGTATCAGTGATGTCAGAGGTATCAGAGGTATCAGAGGTATCAGTGATATCAGAGGTATTAGAGGTATAAGTGGTATCATTGGTATCAGAGGTATCAGTGATGTCAGAGGTATCAGAGGTATCAGAGGTATCAGTGATATCAGAGGTATCAGTGGTATCAGTGGTATCAGTGGTATCAGAGGTATCAGAGGTATCAGTGGTATATATGGTATCAGTGGTATCAGTGGTATTAGAGGTATCAGTGGTATCAGTGGTATCAGTGGTATCAGTGGTATTAGAGGTATCAGTGGTATCAGTGGTATCTGAGGTATCAGTGGTATCAGTGGTATCAGTGGTATCAGTGGTATCAGTGGTATCAGAGGTATCAGTGATGTCAGAGGTATCAGAGGTATCAGAGGTATCAGAGGTATCAGTGATATCAGAGGTATTAGAGGTATAAGTGGTATCATTGGTATCAGAGGTATCAGTGATGTCAGAGGTATCAGAGGTATCAGAGGTATCAGTGATATCAGAGGTATCAGTGGTATCAGTGGTATCAGTGGTATCAGAGGTATCAGAGGTATCAGTGGTATATATGGTATCAGTGGTATCAGTGGTATTAGAGGTATAAGTGGTATCAGAGGTATCAGAGGTATCAGTGGTATCAGAGGTATCAGTGATATCAGAGGTATCAGTGGTATCAGAGGTATCAGTGGTATCAGTGGTATCAGTGGTATCAGTAGTGGTATCAGTAGTGGTATCAGAGGTATCAGAGGTATCAGTGGTATCAGAGGTATCAGTGGTATCAGAGGTATCAGTGGTATCAGTGGTATCAGTGGTATCAGTGGTATCAGAGGTATCAGTGATGTCAGAGGTATCAGAGGTATGAGAGGTATCAGTGATATCAGAGGTATTAGAGGTATAAGTGGTATCAGTGGTATCAGTGGTGTCAGTTGTATCAGTAGTATCAGTGGTATCAGAGGTATCAGAGGTATCAGTGGTATCAGTTGTATCAGAGGTATCAGAGGTATCAGAGGTATCACTAGTACCAGTGGTATCATGGTATCAGTGGTATCAGTGGTATCAGTGGTATCAGATGTATCAGAGGTATCAGAGGTATCGCTAGTACCAGTGGTATCATGGTATCAGTGGTATCAGTGGTATCAGTGGTATCAGTGGTATCATGGTATCAGTGGTATCAGAGGTATCAGTGGTATCATTGGTATCAGTGGTATCAGTGGTATTAGTGGTATCAGTGGTATCAGTGGTATCAGAGGTATCAGTGGTATCAGAGGTATCAGTGGTATCAGTGGTATCAGTGGTATCAGTGGTATCAGAGGTATCAGTGGTATCAGTGGTATCAGTGGTATCAGTGGTATCAGAGGTATCAGTAGTATCAGTGGTATCAGTGAAATCAGAGGTATCAGAGGTATCAGAGGTATCAGTGGTGTCAGTGGTATCAGTGGTATCAGTGGTATCAGTGGTATCAGAGGTATCAGTGGTGTCAGTAGTATCAGTGATATCAGAGGTATCAGAGGTATCAGTGGTATCAGTGGTATCAATGGTATCAGTAGTATCAGTGGTATCAGAGGTATCAGTGGTATCAGTGGTATCAGTGGTATCAGTAGTATCAGAGGTATCAGTAGTATCAGTGGTATCAGTGGTATCAGTAGTGTCAGTGGTATCAGTGGTATCAGTGGTGTCAGTGGTATCAGTGGTATCAGAGGTATCAGTAGTATCAGTGGTATCAGTAGTGTCAGTGGTATCAGTGGTATCAGTGGTATCAGTAGTGTCAGTGGTATCAGAGGTATCAGTGGTATCAGTAGTGTCAGTAGTATCAGTGGTATCAGTTGTATCAGTGGTATCAGAGGTATCAGTGGTATCAGTGGTATCAGAGGTATCAGTGGTATCAGAGGTATCAGTGGTATCAGTGGTATCAGTGGTATCAGTAGTATCAGTGGTATCAGTGGTATCAGTGGTATCAGTGGTATCAGTAGTATCAGTGGTAGCAGTGGTATCAGAGGTATCAGTGGTATCAGAGGTGTCAAAGGTATCAGTGGTATAAGTGGTATCAGTGGTAACAGTAGTATCAGTGGTATCAGTGGTATCAGTAGTATCAGTGGTATCAGTGGTATCAGTGGTATCAGTAGTATCAGTGGTAGCAGTGGTATCAGAGGTATCAGTGGTATCAGAGGTGTCAAAGGTATCAGTGGTATAAGTGGTATCAGTGGTAACAGTAGTATCAGTGATATCAGTGGTATCAGTGGTAACAGTGGTATCAATGGTATCAGTAGTATCAGTGGTATCAATGGTATCAGTAGTATCAGTGATATCAGTGGTATCAGTAGTATCAGTGGTATCAATGGTATCAGTAGTATCAGTGGTATCAGTGGTATCAGTGGTATCAAAGGTATCAGAGGTATCAGTGGTAACAGTGGTATCAATGGTATCAGTAGTATCAGTGGTATCAGTGGTATCAGTGGTATCACGGTATCAGAGGTATCAGAGGTATCAGTGGTATCAGAGGTGTCAAAGGTATCAGAGGTATCAGTGGTATCAGAGGTGTCAAAGGTATCAGAGGTATCAGTGGTAACAGTGGTATCAGTAGTATCAGTGGTATCAGTGGTATCAGAGGTATCAAAGGTATCAGAGGTATCAGAGGTATCAGAGGTATCAGTGGTATCAGTAGTATTAGTGGTATCAGTGGTATCAAAGGTATCAGAGGTATAAGAGGTATCAGAGGTATCAGTGGTATCAGTAGTATTAGTGGTATCAGTGGTATCAGTGGTATCAGTGGTATCAGTGGTATCAGTGGTATCAGCGGTATCAGCGGTATCAGTGGTATCAAAGGTATCAGAGGTATAAGAGGTATCAGTGGTATCAGTAGTATTAGTGGTATCAGTGGTATCAGTAGTATTAGTGGTATTAGAGGTATCAATGGTATTTGAAGTATTAGAGGTAGCAGAGGTTTAAATAGTACCAGTGTTATAAACGTGGTCTGTCCTTTGCTTGTATTGCACGTGTCTTGGAATCCTTAACTTTTGATTGTGTCTCTGTTAAAGTCATGCTTGAAATCAGAGCATTCTTATTATATACTGATGTCTTTGAAAATGAGGCTATGATTCATGACTGTGTATCTACATGTAATACGTGTATCGATCATGACTCGAGTGTATATAATAACGACTTTTCGAAATGGATTCATCATACACTAAATTATAGACTATATATATGTATTAGCCTTCTGACATCCGTGTCCCTGTCATACGATTGATTGACATACATCTTTGGTGCCTGTGTACTTTGAAACCTGCTTGCTCTCTGTCATACTCAATATTTTAACGATTTATATACCACAAATTATCCTCTTAGATGATATACAACAAATGAATGGCAATATAAAAGAACTAAACTTTCTGAAAAAGTAATTAGTTCATATCCCTAAAACCAAGCACAAAGACAAACACAGGATCAAACAAAGACAGAAAGGTTATGATTTAAACAAGAGACACAGAAAAACGTCGAGATAGTGGACGGACATATACATAGATAGAAAGACTGGCAAACCATGAGAGAGACACACACAAATGTAGACAGAAGACAGATAGATAAGCTGTTTTAGAAGATATTGAAAGCTAAATCATTTCGATAATATACAATTATAACCTTTTAATAAGGTCCATGCATATATTTATCAACTTCGGAAAAGCATTAACCGAGGACAAAGTTCGACGTTTTAACCGAAATCAAAATTCTTTGATAGTTTTATTTTAATATAAATATTTCTATTCAAAAGAGGAAAGAGAAGCAGTGTATCCAAGTAGCATATATGTGAAGCATTTGTAAATATAACAGAATATTTTATCAACACACAAATAAATTCAAATTCAAAAACAATGGAAAAAGTTTAAACATTGAGAGTTACTGATAAGTTTCGTTTGCTTAGAATGTACTGGTTAGAAATTGTTGGACAATGCCAAGAAAAAGTAATTCATAAAATATTTTCAAATTTTTGGCTGGTAAATATGAATTTTTATCGGGAGTCATGTGGCTTTATTTTTGGCCAATCAGGAAGTGTGTAAAATATTTTATAATTACATTGGTTTATTTCCTTTGGGGGTTATTTATTATTATCAAACTCCTCGTCTCGTTAATATTCGCGATCGGGCTCGATTCAGTTACTGGTTTCAATTACACAAGGCCTTAATCAAAATTATTTTTGTAGCATCCTTGACTTGATTGTAATTCTTATTGATCATCTCAGTACGAATTTAAACAAAATGTCAAATTTTCTGGCTCACAGCTCCAAAACCGGCTTTTAGTGGCAATGGTTTAACCGCATTAAACATTATGACAATTTTCCTTTTATAATGTAATTAATTGTTAAATCCTTGCAAATGTTTAACCATCTATTTCAAACGAAAATATTAATGAGATTTTGTGTTCCAAATACAATTTGTGAATGAAGTCTATCATTTGAATTTGTTGCACAGCTTTGATTAGTCACAGAACATTACGGAAACATCCGAACATTTTCCGACCGAAACACATTCATTCGCTATCGTCCCTGCTGTAATTTTGAATGGAAAATGTAGATACGTTTATAAACATTTACCTTTTAAAAATGTACCTGAGTCAGTCAAAACATCTCGATATCTCCTAGGTTTTTTTCGTAATGTTTCTCACTCAATTTCCATTTTCAAGTCGTTCACGAAACAATTACATCGCCACAGGAGAAAGTGTTCGTTAATCGTGGACATGACATTCCGCTTAGATTCTAATTACATTCTGTGATAATATTTAAAACTTGAAATATATTGACTTTGTGTTCCCTTTCAATCCTATTCTTAAAGCCTAAGCCTTATTTTCAAATACATTTTGTACATGTACCATAAATAATCATATCCTAATACAATTTACTTGATAAATGTTTCAATTAAGTGACTAAATCAAGTTCCATCGTTATATTACGATACATTCACTGATGCATTCGTTATGCTGTACTTTTTGAGATCATTGCTTTTGCCCAAGATATAGTTCTAAATGTACCACTGAAGCATAAGAACCAGTCCAATACATATTTCCCTCATAAAAAATCTTAACCAGAGCCTGACCACCTTTTTTTTTTTAATATCACTTTTTCCTCACTTTTTCATAAATAAACCATTTAACAAACAAAATACTTGGTTGTTCTTAGATATTTTTACAAAATTAATTCTAGCTCAAACGAACGAAAACGATGGCAAACTATCAACGAATTATAGAATTACCTTGTAAATTTAAAAACAAGTGTTCTGAAAGAGTACGGGTGTTTCATAACCGAACCCACAATGTAAATCAAGGTCAAAGTCAGATTATATCTCATGCTCCATAACCGTCATGACAAGCACGCCTACATTGTTCTTTAGTAGACTTTACATTCTGACTTTTTTGCTTTCCTAATTGAAATGAAATGTGACGCAATAGGACGAACACTTTTAAGTCATGCTGATTATGTTCAAATACAATTACTTTCCTAAATTACAATTTGTGACAGAAATTGCTCATTAAGAATTGTTTTCCGTTTCAGACAATGCCCTGGTGATAATGTTGTTGCTGGCGAGTTTGAACAGTTGCTGTAACCCATGGATATATTTAGCATTTAGCGGAAACATAATACAGACATTAGCTCCATGTAAGTGCACAAGGATTGACGGCTCAGAAACTAATGGAAACAAATTGTGTGCCTGCGCATGCTCAGACAGTCAGAAAAGCAAGAAATGCCACAAACAAAAGTGGACATTTCGAAGTGCTTATTCGTTTGATTCGACTCAATCCATTGGTATTACAAATTATAGAAAAGAGGATAAACGCTTAAAACCAAGCGAAGGTCTGTGTAATACAAATACTGATGAATACATCGAGTTAAATGGCGTACAACTAAACAGGTAGAATCAGTATGATTAAGTGTTCCTACCGGATGTTATGATAGCTCAGTCGATAAATCTGCAGACAATGCAATTTGAAGAGGAGCTCAGGTATGTGTCATCACACATTTATAGGAATCCGAAATCACGGCTCGGCCTATGTATGTGTCCGTTACAAAGTCACTTTACTCCAATGGCTTTGGACCACAATCAACGAGCCGCGCTATATTGCTGAGAAGAGTTTTCATTAACTACTACAAACTCGCTTTGTCCAAGAAAGATTATGTCTGTTGACGGTGCAAAAAGAGTAAGTAAGATCAAGATGTTGTTGAAGCTTAAAATGGACACCGGTCATAAAACATGTTGAATATAAGGTATGAAGTATGTGTTTATAAAGAGATGCCTTAAATGTACTGTTGTGCGTTTCATCGGTGTATATTTATTGCTTGGTATGGTGATATTAAAGACATTAAATCATTTAAAAACCTCTTGTTTGTCATCAGTAGAATCACAAAGAATTGCAAAGAATTATTAAGAATCACAAGAATCACAAAAATCAGAAGAATCACTCACAATTAAAGGAATCAAAAGAATTACAAGAATCACAAGAATAGCAAATATCACAAAGAATCACCTAGAATCACAAAGAAGCACAAGAATTACAAATAACCACTAGAATCTCTAAGTATCACAAGATCCACGAAAATCACTATAACTCACTTAGAATAAGAAAAATCACCGAGACTTACAAGAATCACAAGAATTACAAAGAATCACAAGAATCACAAGAATCATTAAGAATCACAAGAATCACTAAGAATCACAAGAATCACTAAAAAATCACAAGAATCACTAAAAATCACTAGGAATTACACAAATTTCAATGAATCACAAGAATCACAAGAATCACTGAGAATCACAAGAATCGCAAAGAATCATTTAGAATCACAAGAATCACTGAGAAAAACTTGAATGGTTTTCCATTGAATATAACATATTTTTAGAAAAATGAACAGAATATGCCGATTTTGTTTCACTCGTAAAGCACCAGTGAAAACTATCCATTTTTGTCGTACTGGTGAAATATGTAATATATTCACCAGGATAGCATTCAATACCCTCTTTATGACGATTAAATAACAAAGAAATATGCAGTTATCTATCAGAATTCAACATCTGTTATAATCATTTAATAGCAATCATGCTAGATTTCTTTTTCCGAGGAGGGTTGATCAATTTTCATTTTAGAGATATACCTTACTGTCTTATACATATATATATATATATAATTTAATTTTGTATGAAACACGCATTTTCATTGGCTGAAATAATTTTGTTATACCTCCATAACAAAATTTTGACGTTGCGAAATGTAACGTCATTTTTGATTGGCTGATGACGTTGCGTAATAATTTATCGCAGAAAAGAGTTCGCCAAAGAAAGTGAAATATCTTGGTGTGTATAAGACGAAGTTAAATTATAAGGATTAACATTAATTATTTTTTCTGTTATACAGTCATAACATAAAAAAGCTGGAGTGTACTCTCTTCATAAACCGCTTCGCTTCGCGGTTTATTTAGAGTACACTCCAGTTTTTTCTGTTATGACTGTCTAACAGAAAAAAAAATTGATGTTAATCCTTAAATATATATATATATCTATTATAACTGAAATACTTTCTCTTTTCTATATTTACGTCGACATGCGTTTGGATATTCTCTTAACCTGAGGACATAAGTACACGCCATCACGTGATCACTCACGCTCAACTAATATAGCTCTTTAATTCAAAATGCCATACAAGATGCTCACTTCTAATAATGTCTGTCTGGAATTAAAGAATAAGCCGGGGAATAGAAAGGACACCACACTCTATGTATTTCTCATCTTATTTATCGGATGACACACCGGAAGAATCAATCAGGAAACATGACAGACAGGCGGATAACCCATTATACTTCTAACCTTTTAAAACACAGTACGCATGGACTTCACCATCTTGAAATGATATCTTTATTTGTAACACGGATGAATGTAATATATATGATATGATCGTAAACCACAAAGCTCGTCACACCTGTCAACACTTGTTGGTGTTAAGAATATATACCTTGCGAATCTCTTCTATGATTTGTTCTTGAATTAAGAATATCAATAATATCTTATTTGACTGAAACTTTGTAATCGACCCCTAGATACGTATCTAGAATTATGATATTTACTGTTAACGACACACAAATTGAGAATCAAAATACACTATATAGCATTGAGTCAAACAATTTAAGGTAAGTCAATTGTATATTTATGTTCATGGTTGTTTGTGTATGTGTATTTGAGATTAATAGAATAGTTCATCCCCTTGGGGGTGAGACAGGGGAATCTCAACCCAAGGGTTCGTACACATGTACCTCATCCCTGTGGTTGAGACAAGGTACATATGTTCATAATCATATATTTATATTTCCACTCAATTCAGACTCAATGAACCTACCAAAGTTAACTCGAGTCATTTTTCAATGAACTATATCAAGTCCGGCGTAGGAATACATTTGTTGAGCTTGGACTATATTTTTTTAATTCCTTTTCAAAAGTGATCATATTTATATGAAATAAATTCCTTTAAAATTAATATTTGTTTTAATTCGCTATTAAGTTTGTTCACGAAAGAAATCCTAAAAGTATTAACCATATGTAGACGAAGAGTGATGACGCACAATTCGGTAAGTTCTGTGGTAGACTTGCACAAGTCCCTATTTGTCAAAGACAAAATATTGTACAAAATATCAAAAAAATATAAATATAAGGATTGAATAAAGTTATGTTGAGGTGTATGGGAGTATAAACCTCAATAGGTCTTGAGACAAATTTATTATGAACTGCGAAACAGTTCATAATAAATTTGTCTCAAGACCTATTGAGGTTTATACCCCAATACACCTCAACATAACTTTATTCAATCCTTAAATGACGTCACGGCAACACTACAATTTCGTCGACGTTGACGATCCAATCACTTCATGTGATGTGAGTTAAGATGCATAAGAGAGTAAACAGAAGAAATAATATTCACCCCCTTGGGGATGAGACAGGCCGATCTCAACCCGAGGAGGAAGATTCTGAAGTTGCCAAGCACGAGACTTTCCTCGTGTTTGGCAAGTTAAGCATCTTCCTCCTCTAGCTAAGATCTCTCTGTCTCACCTCAATGGGAGATGAACAATTCCATAAATGTACCATTTTAAACATGACAAATTTCCTTTTTTTTTTCTTTCTTTTTTTTAATGTTTTTTTTTTTTTTTTTTGTTCTTTGATAGCGCATTTGTCATCTCTACAGGATCACACAAATTCAAGTAAAAATGTCTTATCATTTGTTTTCGCCCTTTCATATTTAAGATCATATACATCTATTTTATTATTAATCACTTCTAATTGCATGTGGGTCTTTTTAATGGAGTTCAATAAATATTTATGTACACAAACATCTCGATAAATAATGTAAGATATCGGTTTTCCGACAGTAACTTTTCTTTTACCGAGATCATAATCCTTAAACAGTTACTGCTATTTATCCAGAATAAAATAATGGACAACAGTTTAGGTTCATAAAGGTATCCAGTGTTTATTCGGCGATAAAACATCACAATCTATCTCGCAGGAAAATCACATCACAAAGAATTATACTCAACACTTCGGCAGATTTTAGTCTGACATGCATAAACATAATGTATTTTAAGACGACGTTAGTCGTTTTGTTTTTATTACTAAACACAAACAAAGCACAACGCAAAGAAACACAGTAAGTACTATAGATGTTCCCTAACAAGTGACGATTGTTTATCTAACTCGTGTTAGTTCCTTATCAAAGTTTTTAGTTTGAAAATAAACTAACGGGAGTTATATAAACATCTGTCACTCGTTGAAGAACATGTTTATCCCATAACTTGGCCAGTTTTTGTTCGCCATGATCAATGAGAAATCTCACTTCTGTGCGTAGTCTATCTTACCATCAAATTTTATTTCGTACGACTCAAACCTAAGATTAATCGACCTTTCCATGAAGACGTCCCTCTAACCAAGTGATACCAAAGTTGACACTGGTAAAGCCAAAAACGTGTCCATGTTGATGCTTTGACAGACAACAAACATATTAAGTGAGAGTAGTAGAAGTAGTCCGTAATCAAAGACCAGAGATTAGCCAATCAGAATTGTTAGATGTCAGAAATGACCAATCAGAGGCTTTAAAAATGGTTCCGCAACGCGGTTTAGTAAGCAAAACATACTGTTACGAATTTTATCACGTGGCATATCAGTTGTGAAACGGGCGTAGTTATGGGATAAACATCGTATATATCACCAACAAACACTCACACTTAATCATCAGTTGTACAGCACATATTCATCCGTTTACGTGCAAGTCGAATAAACTCAAAATCAATACTTAATAATCAACAATACTTACAAAACTAACAAAACAGCACTTCCTTGGAGAACGAGATCATGTAACTGACTCGTTTGAATAAATAATGTAAAAGTCAATAGATACGTAACCATGGTTACAACACCATCTTCTGATTCTCGTCAAAACATTAACAATATTACATCATATCTGGTAAATATTTTCGACCTTAATCAAAACATATTTAGCGCATATCATCATTTGCGAATGTATTTTAACCTCACTTTTATTTTTTTAAATTCATTTTTTACGAATTCGTTGCCCTTACCTTCAAAGAGTCAAACACTTTCTTTTTATCTTTTGCACCTTTTAGTTTAAGGATTAACTTTTAACGAAAAATTATCAATTCTTCAAAAGATAATATGGAAAATGATTATAAATTTATTACGCCTACAAAAGCGAAGTTCTACAATATTACGTCTTATATATTTTTTCTAACAATAGCAAAGATTGCGACAAGCGTCCATGGTAACCAAATTATCAACATGATTACAAAATACGCTGACTGTTCATTTAAACCTGATTATACATGAACCAGAATAGCAATGGATTTTCGTTGATTTGTACACAGAACAAGGAGAGCTCTAGACGTTAGCAGCAAAGAATCAAAACAGTCGTGAACGAGTGATCTGGGTTTTTTTTTTTTTTTTTTTTTATCAACATTAGAAACGTCTATATGAAGATCTTTTCACAGTTGGATATATGGCACTTGACATATTTCTAACATCGCTGAAATGATACTATTGATACATAAACAACGGAAGACCGATGATCGTTCGACTTTGGCAAGTCCCTTAAACAATAGAGTATATATTGTCAATGGCAATGGAAACAATTTCTACCTTTAATCTGAAATGGTTTCATCGTTGCATTGGACATGTTCATATTGCGTTACTTGTTTATATTCCGTTTCCCCAAAACAATATTTCAAGTAGAGAACATCACCATTTTACTTTAACTGAATTTCCAATCTAATGCATTTGGTTGACAAACTGAGTAATTTCTATTCATTGATTCGCTTAAGCAAAAAGTGATGTGTATCTTGTTTGCTGTAAATCACGTCAATAAATCGTCTTCAACTTTTCTTCGTAACTACTTTCGGCAAAAAATGTCAATGCGTATAGAAGAGGCAAATGTTTCCTTTCCAAAATCCAGTTTCAAATAAGACATATTCATTTCATGAGCATCTCATCAAAAGTGGTTTAAGTCTTTAGAATTTAATGAGTGAAGCTAGTCGAGAGGTAACAACATATTTCAATTTTATGTTTACTGACTCGGCTGTGTCATGCTCCTTCAGCTTTAGCATACAAAATTACTAACAAAGATTCAGTTCGTTCTCTGTCGTATCAGTAAAAATGATAAGCTATATTATCAATCACTATTTGATAGATTTTCAAACTTAAAACATCAACACAACTAACTCCTTGGATTCAAAACGATCACACCTAGAAAATGTACACAAGAATTGTCCTTTTTTGCAGACATTTTTGGAAAAAGATGATTTTACAATTTTTTAAACTATTGAAGCTTGACACAAAATTTTCCAATTCGTTTTGGGCTATCTTCTCAATAAGTAACAGCTGGCGCAGCAGTGTTTGTTAATCATGTCCCTGTCACACACTCGTCGTCCGTTCTGAGAGATAAAGTCCTGACATTCCAATCCGTTTATCCGAACAAAATTATTATCCGTACATGTAGACGCTGTCACGTGTGAATAGGAATTGTTTTCTATTGGCGAGACAGTAGGCGCTGGAAAAAAAATCCCGATAAAATTAGGCACGGAATAGTAAATTATATTCGTGGAAACATATTTATTCTTATTTTACAAGTACTTGGTGAAAATAACAAGGATCCTAGTAATAAATTAAATACAATGACAAATTCTTGGTTTATGTTAATTTCAATATTTTTATCTTTATAAGTGGATGTATCATTTGTATAGATGATAAATTATTTTATTATTGGAGCTATTACGTGTGAATAGCAATTTGTTTGTTAGGCGACACAGTCGGCGCTAAAGCTATAAATTGATAATCAATTTCGATTGCGATTGACCTATTTATACCTATATTGATAAAAGTTGCTGAAAATTTGCAACAAATACCAAGTATTTAAAATAAATTTGATTATGTTTTGAACCTAAAAAAATACTGTATGTAACAGAATATTCAGTATGTTTCTCTCATTCGGTATCATAATGTATCATTTGCAATAAAATATAGTAAATGATAAAGACTAAATTAGCCGTATCTATTTTATTCATCTTATTTCATAGCAGCCAGGAATACTATCGGTATTTAACACAGCCAATAGTTCATGTCATACAGTAGATAAACTTGTATGTATTTTATTCTGCACACGAGGTCCATTGGTGCATGTACATTGATTTAAGGCGGCTGTATGCTACTTAATATCCATTCAATTACAATGCGATGTATTATATTGAAATGTTAAAAGAGAAGAAACGAAAAATGAATATGATACAAGAATAAACAAAAATAGCCATGTGCGAGATTGAATTTAGATAGGGCGATTGATCCAGGGGCTCCCAGTCTGGGCAAATATCAAATGATGTAAAAATAATTGAACTTCAAGGTATGGTAATGAAATAATTTACCTGGTGGGTTTGAACAGCTTTTACAACAAAAGTTCATCACGTTTGGATCCAAGGTACAAATATCAGTGCCATATCGCTGGATAAATTGACCACATTGTAATCCATTGATAAGAATTTTCATGTCTTTACAAGATTCTTCTTTTGTAAAGTCTGTAAAAAAAAAATACAACTGAATCTACTGCTGGAAGATATCCTATTTTTCCCATGATTAACTGAGGATTCACAAATGTTTTTAGTTATGTTTTTTGCAATATTACTGATAAAATATTTGAAGAGATCGTGATAATGAATACAATTTTAGAAACTAGCCCTCGTATTGTGTGATAAATAGAAACATCGGTCTTTATTTATTCTTCCCGTGGATAAATGATAGGTAATGTCGTACACCTTCCTTCAACGGGATTGGATATGCGAGCATTTATGAGAAATGCTACGATCAAAAGTGTTCACTTATAAATAAAGCCTGAAAAGCACATCGAATGGGAGAAATGAGCATTCACTTGACGTTCATCAAATGACATACTGTTGCAAAACTGAACATTTTTACAAGCGTGATGGACAACTGATAATAGATATATATTTTCCAGAGGTATACTGAATCACTTTCATTATTTCCCGTAATACATTCCCTGCCGGACGCGAAATTGACAAGCATAAGAATATAAGACAGAAGATTTGAATCATCTAGCTCCCATCTGAGCAGCCCACGTAAAAGATTATTTATCATAAAATGTTATGAATTTCCCTTTGAAATCGACTTTTTTTCTCTCTCAGTACCGTTCCTTATATAGATATCAACTGATGCGTGTAGGAGTGTAATGCATGCATTTTACTAATTACTTTTATTGCACGACTCGCAACAACGTCTGTAGAAGCTTGGGTCTCTACATCTAAAAGGTGAAGCTTCCTCGCTACATTTCGTCCGCGAGGGCGGCACGTCCGGGAACGGGCAATCAGCTGTCAATAGGAATAAAATCATGATTCTTCTTACGCATAAATCAATTCTGAGGTGTGCCCAATATGCTAAGACTTAGCGCAATGCCCGAACCTCACTGTGGCTACAACTAGACTTATAAAGTCATCAATATTAGAAACTTAAAACCGAATATAACGAAAACAGTTAATCAAACTAACTAATGTTATATCATATTAACAAGCAATCTATAGTTCCTGTAACGATGCACATTAATTAAATAAAACCGAAATTGATTATTTATTAAATAGCAAGAGTGAAAATAATTAAGATGAATGTATTAAAGACATAAGCTTAAACATATAAACTCTTTTCTATGCTAGTGGGGCGACAAATAAGGAGTGTCACAGAAAGAATGAAGTTAAGTGAGGGGCGATAACTCTGCTTGAAGCACGAAAGACGGATAAAAATAAATAAATTCTCTTCCTTTAGCATTAATACCTTCACTTGCACTTAATTTTCTCACTTTCACTTAATTTCCTCACTTACACTTAATTGATTCGTGCGACATTTAATAAACTCTGTTCAATACAAGCTGGAGGTTAGATACAGCAGAACCTAGATTAATTCAATCTGTCATGTTTCGTCTTTATATGCATCTATTTTTCAGTGCCGTTAAGGGCTTAAAGCGTAACCCAAGAGATAATGCAAACTTTATTCATTTTACTAATATTGCAAAATAAGTTACAACTTATACTTATCACACTTGTTGGGCCTGATGGAAGCGCGAGAGGTCTTACTGTGGGAAGAAACCGCAGAACCCAGAGAAAACCCACGTAGTCGGGCAGGTGACCCTATACCTTTTCAGGTCCGATAGGAGAATGAAACCCCGGCCGCCTACGTGAAAAGCAAGTGTGTTACCACTGTGCCACCCGACCACCTAAGAAACCTAAGAGGTGACTTGGAAGCCTCAAAACAGGTTGAAGGAAATGGCAAATTCTTATTGGAAAGGCCTAATAAAGTATAGCCATGTTAAACTTACCTGGAACAGATGGTGCTTTGTCATCCCAAACACATTTTCCTAGTTTGCACCACTGAAACAAAAACACCAATGAAATATTTTGAGGAAAGACAATCACAAATGTACAAAACAATACCATAATCGTGTAAAAGTAGAGAGTAAAAATCACCTTGCTAGCTCAGACTAGCGGGAATTTCTTTTTAGCCTAGTGGTATTATGTTTGCTTAAGAGTGAAAGGCCGTTAGTTCGAAGCCCGGCCCGGACAGGGTATTATTACTCTTTCCTACTACAAATTGTATCGGATAATCACTCTCGCTTCTAGCTTAAGGTACATAAGATGAAAGTCTAACAGAGATCCCAAAATAACGACAATTTACCATTATGTGTATTTAAAAGGACAATGGCGATAGTAAACGTCGGCTTGAACGGACAAAAACAGGAAACAATGAAATAATTAGACAACGTGAAAACAAAGGGAGAGACTTTGGTAATTGTTCCTTAACCCGTAAAAGAGGCCTATGGGCCTTAACGGTCACCTGATGCCTGATATACTTCAGTCAATTTTATCCTATTTTTGCCCCACTCATCAGCGTGTTATATATGACGTCGTAATTGCAGTCACGAGGACTGCGACAGCTGTGCTCAATAATCGGAATGCTCACGTTGTCTGTATTGAATATTTTATTTTTAAGTTTAGTTAAAATGTTATCTATATCTGACAGATACATATATTGGGAACGTTAATTGCTATGGCTATCAAACTCGATACAATTGACATAATTCCAAGCAAACATGGTATTGCACGCTAGCGTAAAATGGAGACTGCTGAAATAAATCAAATTAAAGATTTGTCGAATGTAGTGAACCTGTCGGTTATTATCGTTCTACTTTTAGACTTTGAACTATGCACCATTCTTTTAGTGTTTTGCTGAATGCACTTATTGTGTTTGAAATAGTTTTTTTAATCTCGATGGATTTAAAACTCTCCAATATTGCTCTCTAAAAGACACCTAGTGCAAGCTTTATAATGTTTCTGTGCTATTTCCATCGCCTGAAAGACATCCATGAAACCAACTATACAAACGCCCATCAATGCTTTCAAGGAACGTAATAGTACACAACTGAACTATGTAGCCATGTAAATATCATGTATACATCAATGTTAAATCGGACACGGAATTTTCGAATATGTATCTTCCTATGATTTGTATTACCAGTATATTTCTCTTCAGCAATGTTTCCATACACATTTGGATTGCGTGACCAGAGATAGAGCTTTATAGTGATGGAAACCTTGCCTCAGATGCAACAGAAGAGATAAATGCAATAAATGTAGAATGTTGTCAAGACATATTCGTAGAGTATGGTCGAAAATAATGCTAAAGAAAACATCAGAAACGAATGGCAACCAAGAAACTAAAACAAAAAACACCCTTGTATCAAGAAACAAAGGTACTTAAAATGGCTTTAACATATAAAGTGTTGACAATTACTCAGGTTAACATGACAGGGCAGGGGAGCAATAGCGAATATATCGACACACTGTGTCAAAACATTGCTTTCTCGCATCAATCAAAAGTGCAAAAAGGCCAGAAAGAAATTCTAAATTCGATATGATATATTGAAGTGTTTCCTTTTTTAGGCCTCACAACAGCTACAATGTCTAAGACAGAAAATGCTCCCATGAAATTGAAAAAAAGGTAAAGAATCTTTTAAAATGTGTTTTCGAGCGTTTTGTACTCACCTTTAACATTCTCCTGAAAAGCAACGATATGGTGAGCTAATCATTAGGGTGTCATACCTTTTTATTTCCACAAGAAGACCCCATGGCCGCTCTCTGCTCACTGGCTGTGATGCAGATCTTCCTTTTAGGGTCGTAACAATACATCTTATAGCACATCTCCTCAGTTGAGGATGGCGGCTACAAAATAAAATGCACTCTTTAGGCCAAATCTACAGATGATGTTAATCAAAACTCGCATGGAATATTCTAGTGAAAATTTATACAATCAAGGTTTGCGACATTTATTTCACATTGAGAATTCAAATTTCATCAACCTTCGCCACAAGATTATAAGATTTAAACACATACGCAGGAAGTTTTGTCAGTTATGTTAACCGGTATTTTGACAAACTCTTTTGTCTGTTACACAATGCAGTGTTTTGTCAATTGGATTTTTGAGTTGTATTTTTATGTATTTTGACAGCTTGCTTTGTCATTGCATTATCCGGGATTTTAATTTGATTTGATACTTACATTATTCGGGACTTAACCTTCTTGTAAAGTTACATTATCCGGGATTTTACCTTTGTGTAGAGTTACATTATCCGGCATTACGACAACAAGAACTATAAGCTACGGTATCAAGTATTTGTTTTCTTATTTACCTATTTGTTGTATTATTTGTACCCCTCTACCTTCTCCCAACATTACCTGCCCTACACTGTCATCTACAACCGTCCCATACTATCTGTGCCCTACTATATGTTCCCTACTATCTGCGCCCTACTATGTGTTCCCCATTATATGTTCCCTACTATATGTTCCCTACTATATGTGCCCTACTATGTGTTCCCTACTATGTGTTCCCTACTATATGTGCCCTACTATATGTTCCCTACTATATGTGCCCTACAATATGTGCCCTACTATATGTTCCCCATTATATGTTCCCTACTATATGTTCCCTACTATATGTTCCCTAGTATATGTTCCCTACTATATGTTCCCTACTATATGTTCCTCTACTATCTGTGCCCTACTATATGTTCCCTAGTATATGTTCCTTACTATGTGTTCCCTATTATATGTTCCGTACTATCTGTTCCCTACTATATGTTCCCTACTATCTGTGCCCTACTATATGTTCCCTAGTATATGTTCCCTACTATATGTTCCTTACTATGTGTTCCCCATTATATGTTCCCTACTATATGTTCCCTACTATATGTTCCCTAGTATATGTTCCCTACTATATGTTCCCTACTATATGTTCCCTACTATCTGTGCCCTACTATATGTTCCCTAGTATATGTTCCCTACTATGTGTTCCCTACTATCTGAGCCCTACTATCTGTGCCCTACTATATTTGCCCTACTATCTGTGCCCTACTATATGTTTCCTAACTATTGTTCCCACTATATCTGTGCCCTACTATATGTTTCCTACTATGTGTTCCCTACTATATGTTCCCTACTATCTGTTCTCTACTATCTGTTCCCTACTATATGTTCCCTACTATCTGTTCTCTACTATCTGTTCTCTACTTTATGTTCCCTACTATATGTGCCCTACTATGTGTTCCCTACTATCTGTTCTCTACTATCTGTTCCCTACTATATGTGCCCTACTATTTGTTCCCTACTATGTGTTCCCTACTATATGTTCCCTACTATATGTTCTCTACTATCTGTTCTCTACTATATGTTCCCTACTATATGTTCTCTACTATCTGTGCCCTACTTTATGTTCTCTACTATCTGTGCCCTACTGTGTGTTCCCTACTATATGTGCCCTACTATATGTTCCCTACTATCTGTGCCCTACTATATGTTCCCTACTATATGTTCCCTACTATATGTTCCCTACTATCTGTTCCCTACTATCTGTGCCCTACTATATGTTCCCTACTATCTGTTCCTACTATCTGTGCCCTACTATATGTGCCCTACTATATGTTCCCTACTATATGTGCCCTACTATCTGTGCCCTACTATCTGTGCCCTACTATATGTGCCCTACAATATGTTCCCTACTATATGTTCCCTACTATCTGTGCCCTACTTTATGTGCCCTACTATCTGTTCCCTACTATATGTGCCCTACAATATGTTCCCTACTTTATGTGCCCTACTATCTGTGCCCTACTATATGTGCCCTACTATATGTTCCCTACTATCTGTGCCCTACTATATGTTCCCTACTATCTGTGCCCTACTATATATTCCCTACTATATGTTCCCTACTATCTGTTCCCGATTATATATTCCCTACTATATGTTCCCTACTATCTGTTCCTTATCATATATTCCCTACTATCTGTGCCCTACTATCTGTACTCTATTATCTGTGCCCTACAATATGTTACCTACTATATATTCCCTACTATATATTCCCTACTAATATTTCCCTACTATATATTCCCTACTATTGGTTCCCTACTATATGTTCCCTACTATCTGTTCCCTACTATCTGTGCCCTACAATATGTGCCCTACAATATGTTCCCTACTATATGTTCCCTAGTATATGTTCCCTACTATCTGTACTCTATTATCTGTGCCCTACAATATGTTCCCTACTATATGTTCCCTAGTATATGTGCCCTACAATATGTTTCCTACTATATATTCCCTACTATCTGTTCCCTATTATATATTCCCTACTATTTGTTCCCTACTATATGTTCCCTAATATCTGAGCCCTACTATATGTGCCCTACTATATGTTCCCTACTATCTGTGCCCTACTATATGTTCCCTAATATCTGTTCCCTACTATATGTTCCCTAGTATATGTTCCCTACTATATGTTCCCTACTATATATTCCCTACTATATGTTCCTCATTATATGTTCCCTACTATATGTTCCCTACTATCTGTTCCCTACTATATGTTCCCTAGTATATGTTCCCTACTATATGTTCCCTACTATATGTTCTCTACTATCTGTGCCCTACTATATGTTCCCTAGTATATGTTCCTTACTATGTGTTCCCTATTATATGTTCCGTACTATCTGTTCCCTACTATATGTGCCATACTATATGTTCCCTAGTATACGTTCCCTACTATATGTTCCCTATATGTTCCCTAGTATATATTCCCTACTATTTGTTCCCTACTATATGTTCCCTACTATCTGTTCCCTATTATATGTTCCCTACTATCTGTTCCCTATTATATGTTCCCTACTATGTGTTCCCTACTATATGTTCCCTACTATCTGTACTCTATTATCTGTGCCCTACAATATGTGCCCTACAATATGTTCCCTACTATATATTCCCTAGTATATGTTCCCTACTATCTGTACTCTACTATCTGTGCCCTACTATCTGTGCCCTACTATATGTTCCCTACTATATATTCCCTATTATATGTTCCCTACTATCTGTTCCCTATTATATGTTCCCTACTATGTGTTCCCTACTATATGTTCCCTACTATCTGTACTCTATTATCTGTGCCCTACAATATGTGCCCTACAATATGTTCCCTACTATATATTCCCTACTATGTGTTCCCTACTATCTGTACTCTACTATCTGTGCCCTACTATCTGTGCCCTGCAATATGTTCCCTACTATATATTCCCTACTATATGTGCCCTACAATATGTTCCCTACTATATGTTCCCTAGTATATGTGACCTACTATCTGTACTATATTATCTGTGCCCTACTATATGTTCCCTACTATATGTTCCCTAATATCTGTGACCTACTTACACACATGAACGATGCATTGCCATACACATCCCTACACTGATTATGTACGTCTTCTATTTGTCCTGGCGGAATCATCAAATATGGCTTCACTACTATGGTCGCCAGTGACGGCCCTGTGTCCTCTGCCAAACAGTTCCGGTTTCTGTAATGGAATTTGTATTAACGTTTTCTCAATGGTTAATGCTCAGTTTATGGTTTCATTATTACCTCGCTCTTAGCCGCCGTTATTTTATCAACTTGATGTTTACTCCTGGCGTTCCCTTTCTCATTAACTAACAATGATTACTAAAAGTTACCTTCAAACACTTTAATCAATATTCAATTTGTCTGTTGATGGTAATACATGATTGTTTGAAATTTAACGTCCCTTTTTCCTTTTTTGCTACATTTTTTCTGCAATTATTTTAATTGGAAACGGCTTATGATTCCCTGTTAGGGACAATATATAACCATCGTCTATATTTTTACGGTTTCCAGCAAATTACAATTTCAAAAATATTAGCTCTTATCACTCATTTAAAACCATCGTTTTATTTCCATTACCTGTTTGAAAGCTTTTTCATTTGCAGTTCAATCTGTCTAATGGAGCAATCAGAAAATTTAAAGCTGTACTCCTTCGTTTTGCTGTTGATGATAGCCGACGAAGGAGCCATGATGTAATTCAACTCCTTAGGACATCCCAATGTCAGCGCAGAAGAGTCTCCGTCGTGGTATATAACCCCTAAACTGAAACATTAAAAGTGGCCAGTCTTATATATACATAAAAAAAACTACAGTCATTCATAAAAAAAATATTCTAATTCGTTGAAATATTTTAAGTGCTTCACAAACTTAAACCATGCAATTTCTTGAAGTGTATTATTTTGACAGTTACAATGGCTATTTTTACAAATATATACTTTCATAATATTGATTTCAAAATAAAAGATACATATACTTGAATGTATGTTTTCGTGATGATGGATAATAAAATAGACATGGACATTTGCAAAGTTGCAATGTCATAGGGTATAGGTAATCGTGCAGGTCGTGTAGGTCCAAGGATGTTCATGTAACTAAGTACCAATATAAATGCCCGGATGCAACTCAAAACATTGGCGGATGACACACATTTCACTTGTGACTTCTGGACAAGTTATAAAAGAACCATTTCTATCCACTTTTCAAAGAAATGTCGACACCGAAATACCTATCTTGTTGCCAGTTTTGACGAGCAAAATGGCGGCCATTGTCTAGTATAGACCACCTGATAAAAGCTCATTTATCACGCGAGTGTTTTTAAAGGAAAGCTACAAAAATAGATGCACGTTCTGCAATACATGCAGCAGTGACACGAACGTAAATAGGGAAGGTATTTCTTGGTGTATATTTATCGAGAAAAACAATGACTACATATATCCGTAAAATACTAATAATACACAGGGAAAATCGCCTATAGCTACGTTATAACGTCTGATAATGTACAGTCGCCGATAGGGACTGTTGTGGCACAATCATAGATCATAAATAGAGTATGTATTACTGTATATAGATTTGCGCTAAAATTATTTTTCAAATAGAATAAGTTGGCCTACATTGTATAAGGCGTACGGTTCCCATTACATTAATGTCAGTGTATAGTTCTTTTTTTTTTTTTTTTTGTTATCGTTTTTGTTTTCTGTTCTTGTTTTTTATAATAAAAACCGCCTTATAACATTTTTTAACTGTTTGGAATACATATTCGTTAACGGACGAGAGCGTACCCTGTGGAATTATATCTACCGTTATGTAGCTATCCAATGGTTGTTGTTTGAATGCAAGACTCAAGACATTTGTAATCACTTCCAGCATGTCAGATGTCGGACGCAATCTCGTGAGCAGATTTGAGAATATAACTTTTAATTGAAATCTACCAAAAATATCACGTTGTTATTTCACCAATACACTGTGGCATGGAATTAACCTTACATTTCGATACTCTAGGGATTCACTTAATAACTTCAATTTATTTAACCGCGGAGATTGACATTAAGAGCCCACTATTTAGACAGTTCTATAAATCGGGCCTTTTTGCGATTTAATTTAAAACACCAAATGCCGATACGTAATTTGAAACTTTTGTCCAAATAACCATAATCGTTTGAATACGAACCGCTTAATTTAATCATTTACTGTGTAAGTAAAATAAAAGAAATAGAAATTGTTCCAAACAAAGCACGTAAAGTAATTTCCTCAGCATCTATTTCCTTACCTATATTAATATATTTCAAATTCAAGCATTCGTTGCCAAAGTATCTGTTGTTGGGATATAGTGGCAGTTTGAACTTAAACCACACTATCATCTCATTGAATTTGATGAGAACCACATTTAAAGGCAGATGTCTGTTGTAAAACAAACAACCTAGAATAGCGTGCCCCAACGTGCACTTGATGAGTTAATGAATATGTCTACCTAACTCCGGGTGAAATATGTAAGGGAAATGAAACAAAAACCTTTGTTAATATAACAAAGAGAAACATTGACAAAAAAAATCAAAGTGCCAAGGCCATAGGTGCCGTGCATTAGGGATCGAAATAAAGGACAAAAAGCAAGAAGTATTTGAATATAAAATGGCAGGTAAGAAGAAGACATTTTTGTTTTGTTTGCATTCCTGGATGTTTTACTCAAGATCACTTCATTTCAAGGAATTTAATTGACTTTTAAAAAGCTGTTGTTACTTTAATATTCTGCTGAAGGATGCAAAATTACTTTTTATAGCTCACTGAATTGGCATACTATTATTCAGTTTAATTCTTAGATCGGTGGATCTTTGGGTTTAAAATGTCCGTCACATTCCTGATACACCACATCTCGATTCTCTACAAGATTACCGTAAATAACTGTCCTACATATTTTTTTCTGCGTTTTCAAGGTCGTTAAATCAATTTGATAATGTCTTCTCCGTGTATTAATTCATCTGGATCATGTTAGACATATTATCTTTAGTGACTGCTTCAAACCAAGCAACCTCATTAAACGAGCTTGGTATCTACGAGTTACTTCCCCTTACATAAACAGGCAGCAAAAAGCGTAACAACTCATTGATAAAGCAGGCCATTGTCTATGATTTAACGGTTTTTATATAATTTATATTTATCTTAAACATGCGGTTTCGACCATCGCGGAAGAAGATAGTGTACGTGTGGTTTGGGACTTTTTGGAAAAGAAATAATTCTATCCCGTCCTGATCTCATCGATTTATCATAGAAATAATGTCTATTTGTCAAAGCTCGTGCGCTGTTATGCGCGTGTGTTATTACTATGTAAACTTACTTATGTCCGAGCTCGTGCGCTGCTATACCGGCTGAGTTGTAGGAGCCATGATCTACTATCACCGATGTACTCATAGGTGTACAGATCCCGCTCAGGTAACTGGTACCTATAGAGGAAGTATAGGTATAGGGCGTAAAAAACTATACGGTATGGGATATACAGTTACATGTACGGAGAATACATATTAAAATTTTAATTATTGAATTCAATTAATCATTAAAAAAATATCTGTATTCCTTTTTAAATTTTTATTTCTTTAATAAGAGCTCATGATGTGAGATACAATATAGTCCACTTTTTTTAAATATTATTTCGACGATAAATATCCCAATTACGGAAATATTTATTTCACATTACAATACAATAACACAATACAATATTTTATTTATTAGAGTGTCACACATTTTTACAACATGGTAAAAACACAGTCATGATAGATAAAAATACCAATTAGAGTAAAAATGTCCAGCCATATCTGGCTTACGAGACACTTAAAAAATTGTATCTATTAAGAATATCAAGTATCTTGTTAAAATTATTTAGGAGTTAAGAACACAACTTCGACTTATCTAAAATTGCAAGATTAGAAAAACTACCAGTGTAGTAACATAACCTCCATATTTGGGTAAAGATACATAATAATGTACAAACTAAACAAAATTAAAATATAATCTTCGTCTGTACATGCTGTATAATGTCGATGCTAACGTGGATTGTAAGTTCGCAAGTTCGCATGTCAGAAGAACAAGAGGGCCTGCACTATTATATGACTAAACAACTGCACTTGTCTTTTTTTAATTCCATTACAACAACCAGTTGAAGTATTCAGATTTATAAAATTCACCCAACGCTCGTATAGGTAAAGTGTTTTTACTTATCCGTATGTCTGACTTCATCATATACATTATCGAAAATATTTCTTTTTTAAACCATTAAGTAAGAATATATGATACCCGATTTTAACAAAAATGATGTATCAATACTTACCAAGTATATGTCCTCGGCCGTTTGTTGCATCGTGCCTATAAATAAAATTCATATATAAATAAATATATATAAATGTATGCGAAAAGAAAAAAAGTGACCATAATAATATATATGTAATATTAAAGAATTAACTGTCTTTTTGTGGTGTCTATGGTCGATATAGATGCCAGAAGCTTTGCAAACAAACGTCATATTGTGTGCGCTAGCACAATATGACACGTTTGTTTGCAAAGCTCTGGCATCTATGTTGACCATAGACACCGAAAAATGACAGTTTAATGCTTATATTTACATTCTCAACATATTTTTTTGCTATTTTTGAAAATTAAAAATAAAATAGGCCAATATTCAGTAACTTCGTCAATGGGGTTCGACAAATGGAACAGCCTTTTTTTTTCAAAATTCATTTGTCACATGCTGATTGGCAAACAAAAAAGTGCATTGTAATAATACGAAAAAAACAATCTGTTCAATTATTTTTTATCATTTGTAACAATATTGTATAACATTTCTTTTTTGAGACTTTTTAATTAACATAAAAAAAAACGACATAGTCCTAAGCTTTTTTTCATAGAGCCAAGATTGTTTACGTTAGTTACAAGTAGTTCCGGTGGGTGAATATATTCATGCGCGGCATGGATTGATGTGTCAAGTATGCTCACATAGACTGCACATCTTTTTACTTAGTTTATATCGTGGCTTTGCCACCAAAATGTAAAAAAAAAATCGCAATACATGAACCTTAACAGTATGTCCCACTTTTGAAAAAAAAAAAATTAAATGTACTGTGATAATTCTTAATTACCCATAATACATAAATGTAATAATGTACATAAAATATATAAATACTTACTCTGTAAATAACATAGCATGATCATGGTGAGGTAAATTCGGTTTCCCTTTCAAAAAATTTGTCAAGCCAAGAAGTGTAGCACTTCCGTCAACTTTTGACCGGATATCACCTCCTTGCCGGAAAGTCAGTACGAACGGCAGGTCTGTTTTATTCTAAAAATGATACGACAATTTAAAAAGGCAAAAAGACAATGGTCAAGTACTTATTGTATTCTAATACTTAATATATGATTTATAAAAAAGACCATGTAAAGCATGGTGTCGTATATTTCAATTTTTTTACACCTATCATTAAAGGTCTTAGTTTCATCAGATATGCTGATTAATTAACAGGACACAATACACAAAAAAGATACAGAAATAAAATCATAAAATATAATTTTTTTTTTTTTTTTTTTGTAGTTGAGAGCGTGGAATACTCACTTTTGCAACAAAAAATCCTGCTAATCTAATAGAAACTTTGAAGTCTGTGTTGTTTATGGAGGAATATCGGAGATCCATCTGGAATTGGAAAGGAATGTGCAATTTTTATACAAAGGGAGGAAACTCCTTCATGATAACGCTGTATGTGAAACGTTACCTAAATTATACTGATGGAATAATGCTTTAAATAGGAACTAATTAAAACGTGTAAACCAAGCAATTTTAAAAAGATCTATTGGAATATTGTATCATTGTATATGTTTTGCGTGACCTATACTGGAAGATTTATAACTATATTTTAACAATTTGGTTATCTGATTTTCTGTAAAACTATTTTACATATTTTCATTGATATCATTCAACTTACTTACATTTATAAAGACCACTTACCCCATTAACGATATGTGCGAAATAGTAACGAAGTTGAGTCAAAGCCTCGCTGTCCTGTCCGCTCGCCTTGTCTAAAAATCTACAACAAAAATGTTGAGAGGGTAACATTGGATCTACTTTGCATGCGTAAATTCGTTCGTGATTGTGTTTTTTAAATACATCTTCTTCTTCGTCTTTTCGAGAAAACACACGTCATATCGTAAATATCATCAGTTTAATTAACTAATACTCTATTTTTTCCCGTGACATCAGTGTAGGAGAGAGGTCATATCGATGAACCATTTGACGTCATATTTGTTGAAGACGTCATTATCGAATATTTTAAGCATTTAGGTATATGTACATGTATTCAATTATAATTGTGTCGACGTTATGTTTAAAGTAAAACAGCCAATGGAAATGAAAATATACCATCATTTATTAAATTGAACTCAATTTATGTGATATTTGAGATTGTGACAGATTGTGTTAAGTTAGATACATAAAAAATATATATATATCATTTAATATATTCTAATTTGGGTGGTTGACAAAGTTAGAAGAATTCCATGCTGTAGATTTTTTTCACATATAGATGCATTTTACAAAGCTACAACATTGTGATTACCGTTGAAAATCCTTTTAATATTTTGATATTTCAACGAAAATAATCTACAGATTCAGAATATCTCTTCTAATACGCATACACGTTGAAGGGAGACAACTTATATACACATCTAAATCTATATACACAGTATATAGTGGTTCTAGTTTCGGAAAACTTTTAAAATTACGTGTCATCTCCATCACGAGTTATGCTTTAGTACCAATTCTATCAAATACAACATATATATTTAACATACTTCTAAGGTGAAAAAAAAGATGTATATATGTATCTTTTGCTTGTTTATACACTTTAATATAGAGTTGAGAAAACAACCAGAATGGTATATAAATTATTTAGTAGTCAAAATAATAAATAGATTACAGTATATAAAGGATTTAAAGTCAAAATAATGGATTATGATATATAAAGACCTAGTAGTCAAAATAATATATTATGGTAAATAAAGGAGTTAGTAGTCAAAATAATATATAACGGTAAATAAAGGAGTTAGCTGTTAAAATAATAGATTATGATATATAAAGGATTCGTTAGTCAAAATAATATATTATGGTAAATAAGGGATTTAGTAGTCAAAATGATAGAATAAGGTATATACATGTAAAGAATTTAGTGGTCAAAATAATGAATTAGGGTATATTAAGGATTAAGTAGTCCAAATAATAAATCAAACTGTCCTGTAAGCGTTTCCAATCATATTTTGTTTAAAGGTTTGAAGGGAAGATGAAAGTCTAACCTCAACAGGTGGTATATGTTTTATGCTTTGCAAAAACAAACTTTATCGAATTGGATACGAAATTGTTCTATTGACGGTTATTAAACTTTGTTCATGTCGATTGTTTCTTTAATTAACTTACATTCTTAAGATACGAATATGAATAACAAAAATAATTCTCAGTGCATACATGCAATAGATGAATGGCTGGCATCGCTACATATAAGAGGTCTCTTTATTTTCCTGCGATATTGTGTTTGATCCTTTCAAAATTTAGTTGGTTTATACAGCGTTAAATTTCCCTGGTTCTGTAGACGGAACCATATATCCGCCACATACCTAGCCTGTTTTATGATTTAAGATAGGATGCTATAGAAACTAGACACACGGGTACAAGTACAAAAAAAGACGTCAATTGGCTGTCTAAGTAATGAAAATTCACATGAGAATGAGTTTTCGTATGCTTAATAGAATCTTACAGCATGCAAATTGCATGTCGAGTTCATAAAATCCTGTTTAGATTTGAAATGTCACATGCATAAAAGGTCGAGACGCTTCACATTAGAAAACTTATTGAATAAATACAATGACGCCCTGACATGAGGGTGATACACTGTGCCCATATCGCTTAAGTGTCCGCCAATTTTTCGGCATAGCCGTATAATATTCTTTTGGCCCCGGATGTGACGCGAAAGGTGGCGTTACTGGTCAAGATGAAGTATGTGATTGGTCAATGTAGCGGTAAATGCAAAATGCAGAAATGCAGTTAAAGACGAAACAAAATTAATATTGAATGCAAGCTGAATAAGTAGATGTATCTATTCAAATGACACATTAATAATATCATATTCCTGATTCAAATGCTGTCTTGTTATCACCAAAAATGATTCAAACTGATATAATTTTGTTATCCGTGCTGAAACTGCGCATTTCTTAATTAGTTCGTTAATTTATTTCACCAGCAGGTTTACATTATAACCACCAGCATTAAAACTATGCCGCTTATCTTTTTTAAAGATATTTCTTGTTATGTTTGTTTTTTGGAGACTCCCCCAACAGGTTACACCATTACTGTACAGTATAACTTACTTTTTGTAGAGACTGTAGTCAATCATGATGAGGACTTCTACGATGTAATCGCTGTTTTCTTCCTTCAGTTCATTCAAATACTCATTCACGCGATTTGAGGACTCTACAATGTTTACCATCCGTCTTCCAAGGATGCTTACAGTTCGTCCACCTTTAATGAAAGCAACAGTCGATGTTCATCACAATTACGAATCAACATTGTCATTTAATATGTAATGAAAATGTTATAGGAATATACATCTACATCATCAATACACAATGTCAGAACTAGCCATACCGACATTAGTTGAAAAAAACACACATAAAAACGGGGGCGCTGGAGATGCATCAAAAATGCATTGTGATATGCCAGTACATCTGCCAATAGAGGTTTCCAGATGCATACATTTCCCTTACTTCTGTCATAAGGTGTTCGCTCTAACCCAGTAGCGAATTTAGGTCACACACGAACAAATTAACAGTAACAAAGAGTATTTAATCAAAGTAGACAGTGTAATTATTCATGTAGCAACAACACAATAATATAAGGAGTATAGGTAGAAAATCCTGGCAATGTAATGTAGTTATATACTGAGAGAAAAATCCTGTGGTGTGTTGTAATTTTGTATTTTTAGAGAGAGAATAATCTTTGGCTGTGTTCTAATTTTGTATTTTTGTACAAAAGTAGTCTGATAGAAAACAAAGGCTATGTAATGCAGTTATATAAAGCGAGAGAAAAATCCTTGAATATGTTGCAATTTTGTATTTTTATACGGAATTAGGATAGAAAACCTTGGCAATGTAATGCAATTACTATATATTAAGAGAAAAATCTTTAACTATATTGAAATTTTGTATTATGTAATGCAGTTATATATAGGGAGAGCAAATTCTTTGACTGTTTTGTTATTTTGCATTTGTATGCAGTGTCATTCTGATACAAGACTCCGGCTATGAAGCATATTTTGCGTTTATATACATGTATATACAAGTTGGAAACTCTTATAGATACATGTATGATTATTCTTCACGGATATTCTAATCTACTGCTTGGGACAATTTAATGGGATGATTGTCGTGATCGGAATAAATGTGAAAACGACGACATTTAGGATCGTTCAACAAATTATCCTACCAGCATTATAATCGACCGATCAAAAAGCACTTTAGAAATTAGATTTATGATCCAGGTGTCACAAAATTTCGCATATGTCTTCGCGTGCACCTGCAGTCTAGCTGTGAGAGTATGATATAGGTAGTTTAATTAGGGTTGATAGGTGTCCTTATGCGTTCTAAGTTGTTTACATCTGCACTGCCCCCGAGGTGGCCGGATTTTTTGTGTATCTGATGATGACTGTACTTTAAATGGTTACTCCCTGTATATCTGACCGCTGGTCAGTGTACGTGCACACCATGTCCCTCAGTACATAATGTTAGCTTAACAGAAAACATTTGTCATTACCAGTAACTACAATAATAGCAATGGAAAATGGACAACTGTTGCCTCAAAAATATTATTCCAAAATGTAGACTCTTATTTCCGAAAGCTGTTTCTTTACTTATATAAAATAGATATGAATTACATTGTAGCATTGGTGTTGTAATCTTACGAAACAATTACAAAGGAACACTTAAAGTTTGATAAACGTACCATTCCTGCTTTTTGTGTATGAGCTATATCGCAGATGTTTGCCTATGATGTCAATATATCAGATTTTATATCTTTTTGTACATAGAAACAGTGTTACATAAGTTGTATATAAACACACATTAAGATATGAAAAACAAAAGAAACAAAAAAAGATACACTCTTACATTTGTATTTTATATTTATATTTTTT
The DNA here is from genome assembly GCF_902652985.1 of Pecten maximus. Classification (NCBI taxonomy): domain Eukaryota; kingdom Metazoa; phylum Mollusca; class Bivalvia; order Pectinida; family Pectinidae; genus Pecten; species Pecten maximus. The sequence goes on along the minus strand of NC_047033.1, from coordinate 20,227,992 downwards.
TACGATTTCGCCAACGATAGGAGCAAAGAGGAATATTTTTCGTGGTATTTTATCTTTTGCGAAAATATTCTATCATTAAACAATGCCAAAATAAAACCGTTTGAATAACCTTAACGTATAAAAGTGGCTGTACTGTCTAGCAAAATAAAAAATTATAAGACAAAAACCAAAAGGACATAGAATCGTAAGACAAAACAATACGACATTGCTTTACACAATGGTAAGCGTTAGCACCAATGTTAGTTTTCTCCGCTTACCAATAACTGTATAATGTACTACATAACTTACTATAAAATGCATTTATTTTAGATATGCTTTCCGGATCAGCTATTTTAGACACTAGCATCGTACCGTACTGTATTAAGGATGCTCGCTCTTGACCTATAAATCACCTACAAAACGGAGTAATGATAAAACAATAACTACAAAAAAAGCATTTTTGTTTCATTTCAATTCCAGTATGGTGTGACAGATATGCTAAGAGATCTAACTGTCAGAGATGTGTCCTGCACGTGACGTTAACACTCTAGATAACACGGAATAGTGCCAGGAAGAACATCACGCGTGATTTATATGGCCCTACTGACAGAAGGTGAGAAGCGGATGTTTTATCGTGGAGGAGTAAATAAAACCGTCTCAATAAAAAAAGCTCCCTGGACATGTCCAGCCGAGGTTCTTACCCTCGCCGTGGCATCCAGACAATGTAGAGCCATAGATATACATAGTCAGCATTTAAAACCATTAATAATGAAGACTATATGTGTTAACTGCAGTACTTAGAAAGGTGTCAATTAACACATCGTTTGGTGTGATATTTTAGCAATCAAGACATGTTTGGTGAATATTGGTTATGCCATGCGGATAGGAATCTATAAGTGTGTATCTGTTGTCTTGATATACCATCTAAGTCACTGTATGCAATAAATAAATATCATATGATGGTGTTTGTTGAGTATTCAAGACATGTTTTAGGTATATTGGTTGGCATATGCCATATAAGAATATATACAAGATATGCATTCAATCTTGTGTAAGGTATTATTGTAGGTGAACAATATATTATGCAATCATTTATCGTTTTTCCAAAATATGCTTGTATTTATATATTTTAACTTTAAACTATTCTGAAATTCAGTAACTAGATTTATTTTATTGTATTATTTTATCATTTTGCATATCTGATTATGACTATGTCAATGAGTATTTCATATCATTTAGCTTGTTACCATTGCTTACCTAATTTCTTATTTTCACGGCTATTTTCTGCTCTCTCAGAAGATTTGAATGATTTGCCATAAAGAACACAACAGCTAGTCTTGATAATAAATGAATAAATTCCTGCTACTAAGATTTGAGAAGTATTTTTAATCCACTTTGAAAATAATGGTAGAGCATATTAGAACAAAGTCTCGCATTAATACTGAAACTGGAAAACATTCAAACATAGATCAGTTGATCTTCACTTTGCTAAGGAGTTGCATTAATGTTTTCCATATATATGATTCAGTCAATGTTTATGTATTTTCTCAATGAAAGGTTATTTACATTTATAGACAAAACATTGTTTTCTATAAGCTGAGGCCATGATTTCTAACTTTAAAGTCTTATTTCTTATCGCTGAGCATTTATCCTTCCCGCACCATCGGCAGTCGTCTTGATCATTTACACTTTGACCAGAAAGAAACAAAAACTATCATAGGTCAAACTATTACTGCCAAGGGAACAGACGCCTACACATTTTCTAATGCTTGACAAGAAATGTATGAGAGATGGTATGATTTATTACACACAGAATTTCATTGCATTACACAATCTCAGATGTTTTTTGTATCTTTCATTCAGGTGTGCATATTTATATACAAATACCAGGAAAAACAAAAAGTAAAAATTAATTAGAATTAGTTTTCTATTGAAGATGCAGATAGAGTAACTGTTTGGCCTTGTATTTCGACCATGTGATAACACATAGTACATTTTGTCCTGGTGTATCGACGTTAAGGCCGCTTTTTGTCACGGTATAGTGATGATGTGGTACAATTGGTACATGTTTATTATCGGGATGTTCTGCGACTGTATTTGTTGTACATGTGTTGACATTGTTTTTCATTGTGTTGTCATTGTTTTTTTTTTTTTTTTTTTTTGTTGTGTTATATTTTGTTTCTACAAACATAAATAAATCAAAATATTGATATTTCGACGAATATAAATCCTATTCAGCAGTAAGATAACATGCTTACAGTTCCGATTCACGTAAACCATTATCAAAACTCAGAAACATTATCAAACATCAATAATGAATTAAAGTCATAAACCTGGCAAATCTTTAACAATAGCACAGCGATCTCTAAGAAAGCAGTATAATGAAAATATTTCCATCATGTCTTAGATATATTTTTGTTAGCGGGAAAATGGAAAGTTTGGATTTAAGGTGTATGCTAATTTTCGATTTTAAAAGGATATGATGCCGTAATCTTGGTCTATAGTGTGTTCCTTCAGTGTCGTTCTATGTCGGGGAAGAATTGGTGTTCTGTGAATTTTTTTTCTTTTCTTTCTTTTTTTCTGACAAATTGGAATTATTATTATACGTCATAATTGGCCATGGTAAAATTCATTATGGTTAATTTAGTACTAACGTAACCTCTAATCTACGACATTGTATGTATTCGTGATATATCAGTCACAGTATGGAGACAATGATAACAAAGACAATAGATTATTTGAGGCACAATAATTATCATAAATAGTTCCTAACAATAAGATCTGTAGTTGTAGGGTTTCTCAGATGTTATAATAAACAATTACATTTGACATTTTAATTATCATTGCACATCACTTTAACGACAACTCTTGAAAGGTTCAAACATTTGTAACGCTTCTTTTATGGCAATTTAACACTCTCATTGTTTAACTTAATGAAGCCCTATCCAAGCATAGCCGATGGACAATTAAGTATAATATATTCAAATGTACAAGTCCAGCGTAAAATGTCATCTTTTGTAATGTGTATTGTACATAATCTCATAGTTTAACGATCAGCAGACTGGAACCAAATAGGGCATTAAGGGTCGTAAGACCATGACGTCACAATTATCAGTTTAGTCTAGTTTTGCAGAATTTTAGCTTTCCATCAGTCTGACCCTGCTGCCAATGACCTGTACAATGGTATATTTGTATATCAGTATAAATGGTATTATACATGTATATAGCAGGTTATGTACCTCTATTTGAATAATAGGTTATCTACCTCATGGGATTCAATAATCCAAATAACTACTTGAGAGTACAACGTCATCGTTTTTGTCGCGATGTCTTGATAGTATTTCTGTCAAAACTCATTACCTTCACTGGCAAAATAATTTGAAAAATATACATGTTTTTTTAAATATTAGTTAAGGTCAATATATATATTTTAAAATGTTTAGGTTTTTTTTATATTTACAGTTCAAAGTCAATGAACTTGACTCGCTTTGCATATCACTACCCAGTTGCTACGTAATAGGTTAACGGCCCGATGAAGTGCAAATGCGTCATCTAGGGGAGACAACTCATTAGTTATGATGACATCTCATTAGTTATGATAATATGTAACGGTTATTGGCACACTAACACCTACATTTGATTAATGGGTGAAAACGTGTTGTTAGGTCGGGGTGATCAGTGACCGGTTAACTTAACTTGGAGCCCCTTAGGTAACATGTACCACACTAACCCCATAATACTGGCACAGATGCAGTATTTAGCTCCCAGGGGCGTCACAAAATAAATAAAGGTTGTCCAATGTATCCGGCAGATAATTATTTTAACATATAATACGTTATTTGTTAGCACAATATTAATTTCAGTGTAGATGGTGTTTTCAATATTGCTTTCACACAAAAAAAATCGCAAAAATTATCAAGGTTGATTTGGGAATTTTTGCAGTTTATTTCATCTGGCAATTTAAAAATTGACATCAATGTTTGGATTAAACTTTCACATATAAAGAAATTGATAATCAAGCCTCAGACGGCACCTGAAAGCCTCAGAATAAACACGAAAGAATATGTACGCCATCTGTGCGTAAATTCCTAACCTTCACTACTATACTTCAGCATATAAACACGACATGAACGTCAATTAATGCTTACTCCAATACGCCTAAAATATACAGCTATTAACAAGTCTTCATGTGGATATCTTTTAATATATAGTCTTGATCAGACAAACGCATGACAGCTACCTATATACTTGAAGAGGACGTCAAGTAACCAATAAACATTGAGTAAAGCAAAATTGTTTACGATGGGATGTCAATGTCCTATGGTAAAAGACATTATGGATTCCTTAAAATAGCCAAAAGTTGCTAGTGTCAACACATGAGGGAATCATCTCAGCTCCAAACAAAACAATAGCTTGAGTGACAGTTTGGTTTGTTTTTGTTTAACGTCCTATTAACAGCCAGGGTCATTTAAGGACGTGTCAGGTTTTGGAGGCGGAGGAAAGCCGGAGTACCCAGAGAAAAACCGCCGGCCTACGTTCAGTACCTGGCAACTGCCCCACGTAGGTTTCGAACTCGCAACCCAGTGGTGAAGGGCTAGTGATAAAGTATCGGGACACCTTAACCAGTCGGCCACCGCGGCCCCTTATAGAGAATACAAAGGTGGCCGTATCACATGGCAATAGTTTTCAGAAGGAATACAGAACCCGGCCCAAGGATCATCAAACAAGTTTAAGTCTAAAATTATATTAAGTTTTGACTAAGCCATAGTGACTTCATGATCGGCTAAGCCAAAACTTATGAATAAAATTGTTTCATGATCAAGGAACCTGAAGCATGTTTAACGTCACCCAATACACTAAACACAGTGATGTGATGTGACTGTCACGTTATTAACCAAGATCTGATGTAGGCGTTTCTTGTGGTTGTTTTACGGTTGTAAGCAAAGACAAGGTTGTTAGTTGAGATCTTATGCAAAGTTATGATTATTCTATATTTAGAAAGTAAATTCTCTTGTGAGAAATACATCAGACCTTATTTAGGAAAAGCAAGAATTTTGCGAATTATGTGTGATGTGAATTTTAATACTTATATATCTATCAAACGTTTAATTTACCTGTACTAATTAGAAGTGTTATCATTTATGTTAATGTCAATCTTTTTTATAAATAATATATTCTATTGTATAAGATGGAGTCCCGAGTATCAAAACTTTTAACATAATTTTCCCTCAATTTCTATTTTTAAAGACCACAGTAAATTGACTGTTGTTTTTGCCAACCTTTTTTTCTGAGTGAGTCCCAGTATAAATCAAATGCAGACACGGAAATTGAATTTGAAACATAACATTTTCACTATATTTTTTCATCAGCTGTTGTATGAGCGATTCCAAGTATCAAATGCAGATACCACAATTGAAGCAAGAAAATGTATAAACATATATATCTGTAGGCTTGGTTAAAGAGGTGATCTATGTGGAAACCCAAGAAAGTATACACATGAGAATAAGACGATCCAGGGAAAAAGACATTCTTTTCATAAAGATTGAGCGCATTCGGCTCAAATCGGAGACGAACATATTTTATATTTCTTGCCATAACGAAATCACACTATCCTTTTGTTAATCGTTGATGAATTAGCACTGCAAATTAGAGAAGAATGCGTGGCCATCAAACGTCCACATATAGCATTGCAGTGAAAATATTTACGTAATAAAATATAAAATGGGCTGCTAGGAGTTGAAATAATGACAGTTCCTGAAGTTTTAAATACTAATGCGTATTTTATAGCCAAAAACCTCATCAACGGAATATTTGTGTTATCTACGCCGGGACAAGCACAACCAGTATACGTCATGTTTCTATAACATGTGTGAGAGAATCCAGACGTTGTCTTGATAGATGTGAAAGATAGGATAAGGTATTATCAAACGAGGTATTAAATCCGTATATATTTGATAATGACAACCCAAACATGAAAAAAATAATGATAAAGATAATGAAGATAAATTTAAATAAAATATATGAATCTTAAGAATGTTTTAGAGCAAGATCAGACAGCGTTTGTTTCTTAATTATATAGACATAAACAGGAATGCTAACAGTACAGTACGGTATATAAGGATCAGCACCGACATAATATATATGTAGAAAAAAATGGCAAGAATTAGAACTAGGGATTTGCTAAAATTAATATTTGAAAACATAAATTGTAATACAGTAATGATAAATATGATGTATTAAAGTTTAAAAATCTAAATATCTTAAAATGCTAACATAAAAATGATATCAATTATTTTATACTTTTACGAATGACTAAAATATGGAGATGATATATAAAATTTAAGCGTCAAATGATTATAATTTGGAGATATCATAGTGTATACTGATACTGAGTTGATAGGGATATTTCAGTAGTAGAAACATCCAAGTACACATATCTTCAAGTTAGATATAACTATGTATGAAGGTTGATATTATTACCGTGTATGAATATCAAAGCCGTTTCACTCACTTGCAACGAACGTACTACTCCGCTTTGTGATATGATGTGTTGATTCGTTGATGAGGTGATGAGACAGTGGAGATGATGGCGCCACCATGTGGGCTTTATCTTCGGATATAAATACACCCTCCTGAGGAAACAAATATTAATATTACACAAAGTAAATACTTGCATTACCTTGTATTTTCCAATACATTTCAGCCAATCATCAACGATTATGATCATAACATTTCATTTTTTACAAATGATTTTGTTTACTTCGTTAAAAACATGTTATTTTGAATAAAATAGATAATGAGAACAATGAATCATTTAGCTTTGATTTAACGAAAAAAAACGAAGTGCAGTTTCAGGTTCTCAACTCTATAACATAATCCAACATGAACATATAATGAAATTAAAACCTTTTCTATAGATATACTTACTATTTGTTTATTTTTTCTTCGATTTTTATTTACTTTTACAGAGAATGCACCAACTCTGTCTTTTGAATGATAAAATGCAACATCCTGTAACAAAACCAAAATTATTAAACATATTTCTAATTACAGTTCAACAATCTTTAGCAATGTTTTCTATACAATTAGAACAATGCATTCTTTCAATTCAAAATGTAAGTATTGAGTAAAAATACGAGTTGATATGGTATTTTATTCACTTAACATAAATTAAAGCCTGTCAATCTGTCCATTAGAGTAACGTTTATGATACATGCATATAAGACTATATTATTTATTAAAGACACTAGAGGCAATTTACTCTCGGTTCCAGGGACTTAACGGGTAAACTGAGTTGTTTATATTCATGGCGAAACAAGCAAGAGGCTTTAAACCTTATAATGAAGCAGGGACACATTTCTTTTCAAACCAAATTTTGTTCCCCTCACCCTCACTGGAAAATTACGTGGAGAAAAAGATCAGATACTCCAGAGATTAAGTCGTCTGTTTGGTCGACGAAACTCGTCATGCAGATAATAGTAAATCCAGGAAATGTCAGGAGAAAAAATGAAATCACAGCGAAATTCCAAGCAATCCAAGACATCGAAAACGTGAAACACTTTATATCGCTTAAGGAATGTTTACATTTATCTATTAGATAAATGTATCATTCGTCCAATATCATTAAAAAGATTCATTTGTGTACACACCATATTTGAAAGATTTCATAAATAGGAATATCTAAAAACGAAAAGTATATGTTTGTCATCCGTCGATACATACCAATGTGTCGGGGATCTAGATGCCCTTCCTGAATGTCGATTTATAAAGATAGCACATATCAATGGGAATATATAATGATAAAGAAAAACAGCATCACAAGCTTTTTTTAATCATTCTAGAAGACATGAGTGATGCTAGGAAAACAAAAAGGAAATCCAATAAAATCGGCTATTTTCTATTTCACAGTTGAATTTGACTTGAGGCGAGGGAAGTGCTATATTGCATAAGCGTGATCTGGTTAACATGTTAATGTTATCAAGCTTTATCCGCCGAGCTCACACCGAGTGTGTCTGTGATAGGACATTTACAAACGTCCTTGAGCGACCCTGGTAATGAACCTAATAACAAACTTGAACCTGTGCTTCCAATAAAGTTCACTTACGTCAATCTCGCCAACCTCACACAGTGTATGTCCTTGTGTTAGGGAGCAGAGAGGGGAATTGATGTCGATATTGTCTTTACGTTTAAGATGTAATGTTTCGGTTCGACCTTGGTCTTCTATCACAAAATTCATGTGTTTTGGATGTGACGACGTCACTGAATGTTCGTTGATACGGATGTTGTAGTTGGATGTACCTGAAATAAGTTTAAATATTATAAATAAACACTTTATCGATTACAACTCATGTGTCATGTGGCACATTGTTATATACATTATTTTATCTTCAACAAAATTAATCTTCATGCACACCAAATATCATGAAATGTGAAGTTTGATATGAAAGCTTGTCTGTTGGGTCAATATATCACTTTGAGGACAGTGCTATGCCCATTTCAATGATAGAACGAATCCCCACTTTAATGGGGAAAAAAATTCAACACTTCAATGACAAAACAATACCACACTTAAATGAAAAAACAATATCACACTTGAATGACAAAACAATACTACATTTGAATGACAAATCAATACCACACTTTGATGACAAAATAATACCATACATGAATGACAAGTCAATACCACACTTTAATAACAAGTCAATACCACACTTTGATGACAAAATAATAGCACACTTTAACAACAAACAATACTGCACTTTAATTTCAAAACATTACCACACTTAAATGAAAATAACAATACCACACTTGAATGACAAAACAATACTACACTTTAATGATTAAACATACCACACTTTAATGACCAAAAAACACACTTCAATGACAAAACAATACCTTATTTAATGACAAAACAATCCTGCACTTTGATGACAAAACAGTACCACACTTTAATGACAAAACAATACCACACTTGAATGACAAACTGATACCACACTTGAATGACAAAACAATACCACACTTTAATGACAAAACAATTCCATGCTTAAGTGACAGCCCACTTTAGTTTCCAACAATTACATCGATGCACTACGTCGAGGAAGACGGAAGCGCTATCTTGTAAAACTGAATAAAAATCAAAGTGTTAAAGATATTGAATAGCATATGTTACATTTTCCTTAATATCGTTTTATAACCACACACTGAAAGAGTGTTATTTTTGTTTTAACTGTTTTATTGGAGTGGTGTACGTGCGTACTTCTCTAATGAAATATCTTAATGTGTATTCAAAAGTACACGTGTTTGTGCTATTTTCCCTTTCAGACGAGACTTCAGACAGCGTTTTATGTATTTTTAATAAGAAAACCCCATACACAATCTGTATGTGTAATCCAGAAAACATTAGAAGAAACAGAGAGAGCCTATAGTGTATCGGATGTGACATATGACGTCTCGATTTTGACACGTGACCTTGACTTTATTGACATCGACCTTGAGATCGCCATTGAAGACCGGTGTTGATGAAGCGGACCCGTCAGTTGCTCGCCAGAGGGCGTTCAATCACCGGTTCCTGTGGACGTGTGCTACTTGAGAATTTTACGATAGTCTATAGCGCTTGCGTCAGCTGTTCGTCCTCGGTACACACAATTCAATGTCTTATTTAGAACTTACAAATAGTGGTAAAAACTAACAGAGGTTCTTTTTATTTAAAACATACAGTCGAATCTCTTTATTCGAAATCAGTGGCGCAATGAAAACACCTCGAGAAATCCCGAGTATTCGCGGTAGTCGAGTATATTCTTAGTATTTTTACTCTCAGAACTGGATGTTTACTTCGAGTTAAGCAGGTTTTTGAAGTTATGAGAATTCGCGATAACGAAGTTTGATCGTTATACCAATTAAATAATGATATGTTCATCAATATTATCACTGCAAACATAAATCATGTATTTATCGTTTTAATATTAAAGAATAAAAACAATTGATAGGTTTGTTGACTTTTTACTGTTAAATTTTGTAAATAAAAGCGACGGCGGCGTCATCGTCCAACGCGGTGATATTTATACTTCTGGTATTCAACGTAATATCTTAATACATACAAATGCACTGTATATTTAATGTTACCACGAATTTACACCAGTGTAATGGTATTAATTTCAAGTCTGGGAACTGTTTAAGTACATTTGTAAGATTAGAATGCTTCTAACACGCCTTATATGAATACAAATGTTGTTTGTCTGTATAGTGCAGTAATGATAAAATGCAACATCCTGTAACAAAACAAAAATTATTAAACATATTTCTAATTACAGTTCAACAATCTCTAGCAATGTTTTCTATACCATTTGAACAAGCATGCATATAAGACTATATTATTTATCAAAGACACTAGAGGCAATTTACTCTCGGTTCTCTATAGTGCAGTAATTCGTAAAAAATATCAAAATCTTCAGAATGTTTTCTATATAGGATTGGCTATGCTTTCTATTGTGTCTTAATACCGTAAAAACAGACAGACATGTTTGATTAATTGGTATAATTATGGCATTTGTATATTGAATAATTATCTTGTGGAATACTGTATTTTATTGGTTATCAAATTTTTTTATCAATATGATTAATATTGTTCTCTGTATGGAATCTGAATATTATTATAATTGTATCTCGCGTCATGTGATTGGTATGTTGCCTCACAATAGATTACTGGTTAACTTCACCGAACTTAAAATATCAGTACTTCGACAGCTTGTAGAAGCAAATCAATGGACCCTGTAAGGTTATTGACAATATTAAGATAATATTTTTAAAAAGTTTTATCATTTATCATTTTTATTATATATATACCAGATACGTAATATTCATTTTAAAGACTTATGTTTACCATATTCAACATAAAAACATTATATATCGATTCTAAATATTTAAAGGAAATGTATTAAGCGATTTTGTATTTTGTTTCTTTTGTGTGTTTGAGGAATTTTTTTTTGGTTTTGGTTTTGGTTTGTTTGTTTTATTTTTTTTTTTTTGTACTTTTTTTTTATCTTATTTAGTTGCTCATTCTTTATCAATTAGATTATTATAATATAAATTTTTAATTCATTTATCTATTTCATATAATTCTTTTAAATTGCTTGTCCACTAATTGCACTCCAAAACCACGATGATGCACTGCTGTTGCTCCGTGTAAAAGTGAAGTAATGCGAAGTTGTTGTTGGTTTTTTTTTGGGGGGGGGGGGGGGGGGGGGGTATTATTGTTTTGTTTTGCTTTTTTTCTGGCTTCGGATAATGTGTGTTATTGTATTGCACAATCTTACTATATTGCAAAGTAATGTATATCGTAACTTCCCTGATAAATTAACACTCTAGCATCGTATGATCAACTGCTGGAATCAAATTTAATTTTGGACTAAAGTATATTGTATAATATTTATTTTTGGCTCTGTTTACGAGACATGCAGACACAAGTACTTCAGATGACGAGAATCACAGGAAGTGAGAGTTACGCCATGATACACCAGACCTATACAGACTGACGTCCATCAGACAGAAATAAGTGTGATAAAAATAGCTCACGGCCATAGCTAGTGCCAATACTCGTCATAGTCGGTGACAATTATTGCCTTGACGACTGGACTAACAACATGATGACGTCACACGCTAGGCTAGATCCACGTTTGTGTATTAAGCGCTGTAATAACATACGCGCTCGCTCGATACACATAATTGTGGACTCTATGAAGATCCTAATACTATGTATGTGAAACAAAATTATCTATAAACAAATATATAGATAAGAACATCGATATGGAACCAAAAGAGTAATTCTAATTCAAAATGGATGACACGATGGCAATTCTGACATGGAGACCATTGAAAAGTATACAACAATCAGATCTTTGTTTCGAACGGGTAAGCGTATTCTGCTTTATAAAAAACAAACCTAGGTCAAATCAAAATAATGCCACCTCCTCAAAATGAAAACAAGGGTAGCGATAACGAAACCATCGGAAATTTATAAACGAGTACCAAACACACCCGACTCTATAGCGCGCGAGAAATGTTAACATTTCCGACATTTCGCAGAATCACATCAACATTATATCAATTATAGGATAATGGAAACGTATATAGCTCAAATTTTGCATAAACTACTCTGAATTTGTTACTTTAAAACTGAAGGCCTCACAAAATGTCATTTAGTGATTTCGTCAATCTCGACTTGCATGTTCTTCGTATGGTATATCAACGGTTAGTTTGATGTAAATGTATGCATTGGACGGTGTTTCTATTGCGTTTACGGTGGTATGAACACAGTGGAATACAGACATATTCAAAAGACAGCTCTATCGTGCTGTATATAATATATATGTATTCCACTGGGTTCATAACACCGTAAGAACACAACAGAAACACATTTCAATGTATACCTATATGAATAACCATAGGTATTGCTATTGGTATTTAATTTGTTAAGATGTTTGTTAATTTTGGCTAAGCATGCGAAAAAACATGTTACATGAGAAAACAATTAGATCATGTGGATCACATATATTGAACAAAATATCCATGCTGATATGCTAACCGCGGTGGCTGAGTAGTAAAGGTGTCCCGACACTTTATCACTAGCCCTCCACCTCTGGGTTGCGAGTTCGAAACCTACGTGGGACAGTTGCCAGGTACTGACTGTAGGTCGGTGGTATTTCTCCGGATACTCCGGCTTTCCTCCACCTCCAAAACCTGTCACGTCCTTAAATGAACCTGGCTGTTAATAGGACGTTAAACAAAACAAACCAAACCAAATCGTCAATCTAAGGGATATACCAAAGTTGGCTTGAAATGCAACAGAAGCACAGTGAAAGGGAAAGAGGCCAGCAAAACACTTAATCAGGTTATTTATAGTTTTTTAAGCCAGCTTACCGTATACTTGGTATAAATTTATTAATCGTTACGAAAACTCTCGCGAGATCTATGAAAGGTGCCTATTTACAAGTGAGCAAACGTGTCGGTGCTGGGCAATTGGCTAATATGTTGGATAAACTACATACATTTATTTTTTACATGAGTAGATTAAAATCGAATGTCCGTGTTCTGAATCGATGTCTTATCAATAAGTATAACTCTATGAGTGAACTTCCTGATTTCCGGGGTTTTCGTAAGGAGAAATTAGTGTAGATCTAAATTTCAAGAGAGTCAGATCTCTTGAATGATGCCACTGCCCCCTAATATGTAGACCTAAACCAATAAGATTCATTAACACTAATGGAGGCGAAGAAGACTTAATCTCATAAATGTTTTGCGATATTGTTCCCGAACTATTGTTCTTAATCAATTATAAAGTCTATTAATCATAGCGCACGGTGGTATCATAACACTTATGTATGTACATACGTATACAAAAAACTGTTGTCTACGCTCTGTGTGTATTATGTACCATCTACTTGTGTTTATTCGTGCCTGATTGATCATGCGTTCAATGATCCGTGAACATGCCAAGGCCTTTCTGTATATGGGCATGAACAGAACCGGAAATGCGTGATCATTAATTGATATGATGCCGAATAAGAAATATGTTTTATCATGATTTCATCGTATTTTTGACATACTTATCCTAAGTTCTTGGACAAAATTGTTACACCTATGCAAACTATACACAAGTCTTTGATGTCTTGTTTTCAAGCTATTCGAAGTCAAGTATTGTGCAATCAATTTCATAGTTTTGTGGCTGCGCATAGTTCCTTCTATATTTTCATGATTGTTAAGGGCGATTTTGATTTCTCTACTCTATCCTCTAAATTACCATACCTTTGGTCCTTTACATCCGCCGAAAATCCTAAAGATTTGAGTAGAATTTTGATTACTTTATTTGGAATATTTATTGTTGCTCCGAAGAGGTAAACCACGCACATACAAATAAAGAATGCAATTGAGGGTATGAAAAATATGGTTATTTCTTACGCATGAGCTATTGACGTTATCGATTAAACAAACGAAATTGAAAAATTGTATAGTTTTAGATCGGAAAGCACTTCCGGTATACTAAAACAGCAGATAATACTGACATTAACATATTTTATTTGGTATGTTTAATTCTTGAATAACGACCTCATAATCATACAATGCTGTATCATGTCCGATGTATATCCTGTATTGGTGACCTCACTCCCCCTTGCTTGCGGTCAGTAATAGTCACCTATAAAATATTGGTCAAGGGCATTGTGATTTGTCTCTAATATATATGCCATATATAAGAAAATGATGAATGTGCAAAAATTTCCCCATTGCGCATCGTGCATAACTTGGCCAGTCCTACGGGGCTATAGTTATCCTTCACTGTCCAACAATCACCTAACGATGCTTGCTACAATGTACATTACTATCTCCTTGTGAAAGAGTTCCTCAATAAAACAACAGCAAAAACATATTTAGTTGGTGATCATTAAGACATGGTTGATAAGACATTGTCATACTTGATAACAATTATATGTATTGATAGGCATGTTGCAATTAAGATATATTGTATTGTTATCTCTGATATAGGTCAGTAGCAAAAATATTTTTCTCTCCCAAAAAAAACATATTAAATGCGTCATTAAATATACAACATGTCGTCATGTCATCCATATCAGATATCAATGTACGGAAGTATACGTATATACCACAGATCTGAGATAATGGTGTAACACAGAAAATAACTTAACTCTATCACGAATACCTGGTGTTGACAAAAAAAGTGAAATATAAACTTAAGTCTTATAAAAATCACTGTCATAGTGTGTGATGTGGTGAATTGCCCTAGCATAAATCACAGCTAAACATGTAGTGCATTTCAATTATAACAGAAATAAAATCCAATAAAAACTTTTGTGGTCAAATTCCCTTTCACTTTATTCATATATAATTTTCAAATATTCATCAACTTGTGATATCTTATTAAAGAAAAGTTTGGCTTCGTAATGTAATAATTATATATATATATATATTTGACATGACTCATAATCTATGTATTGGAATGCAAGCATTATATCAGGATTTCACAAATTTATCTTAAAATAAAGCTTTCACATGCAAATTAATCCATTTGTCATTTTTCTTTATGCGATGATATAAATAGTGACATTAATGCGACATTCATAGGTAATATAAAGATCTACACGGTACAGGATCTCAGATTAGCAACAAAAGTGTCCCGAAATTTTATCACTAGCCCTCTGGGTAACGAGTTCGAAATTTACGTGGGGCAGTTGCCTGGTTCGTCCTTAAATGACCCTGGCTGTTATTAGGACGTTAAACAAAAACAAACAAACAAAAGCAACAAAAGTCAAAAGTGAACAAGGGGGGAGGGGGGGGGGGGGGTGCATTTTCAATAATTTCGAAAGAAAGCTTACTTGTTAAAATACTTGCTTTGACTGAAAGCTTTGACGAACGACAAACTATGGATCCTCCGAAAAAAAACAGATATATTCATTTCAAAAAGATGTTTCGGTACAGTATGATTGATATGAAACCTATCTAAATTATGTTAAAACTTATAACGGATTTCCCCCAAACATTGAATGTATGCTTATATATATATTTTAAAGCATTTCACAGACAGGAAGTTAGATATAGATGACTAGAAGCAGGCGACATCAATAAAAAATATTCTCAAAAGATCTAATGTTGTGTTTGTATTGTTGAATGTCCTACCAACAGCTATTGTCATTTTAGGACGGCCTGCCGTGTGTGCAAGAGAATACATGTGAGTGGTGTGTGTGTGTGTGTGTGTGTGTGTGTGTGTGTGTGTTTGAGAAAAACTGCGATATGTTTTTGTTTGTCTTCATGTGATAGCGCAGAACTGATGCCGTCTTTATAGTGCTACCTCACTGCAACGCACAGCCGAAGACAACCAACATCTGATAAGTAAGGATATTAAACGCAATATCAACGGTTATCAATATTAATGTGGGAAAACGTCACAAATAATTGTGTTATAGTCTTTGAAATCTGAAAATGTCAATGAAATGATTGTGAAACACTTTTTGACCACATGATATTTATCTATTTTCAATACACATTTACAACATGGTATACGTGCCTAGTATTGGTCGCTGGTATACATAATGCATTGTTCCTGTTCGCCTTGTGACGTCAACACTATATAGGTAATAATGCATCGATCAAAAGAGAGCGACAGTTTGTCAGCTCGAGACAGGTAGACAATCGTCGTGTCAGATTAGTCGATAATCTGCAATAAGCTTCTCTCGTAATTGAATGAATCACTGTGGCCCGATATGGCACCAATGTGCCCAATTAATTATAAGATGTACATATATTCTAATAATGACTGACTCATACAAATTAATACAAACATCAGAGTAATAAACAAGAGCTTGACGGTTTTAATAGAAATGGCTAAACTGAGTCCCTCCTGCATTGAAATCTATTGGTTCTAGGCGTAATTAGTTACCATACTGTTCAACGTCTTCCATAGAGACATGTGAAATAGTTTTACTCTACTCAAAGCACTCTTAAAATAAATATGTAATAAATATGATGAGGAGGTGTATTAGTTAATGACTTGAGGAAATGAAATAGTTCTTCTACTCTTCTAAAAACACTCTCAAAAGACATGTGTAATAGATATGGCTAGGAAGTTTATAAGTTAATGGCATGAGGGGGAAATAATATTAATTAGATGATACATAGTACAACTTGTAAACAGTGACCTTTCTCGAAATAAAAACTAATGAAGTCATACTACAGCATGTTATACATAGCATGTGGCAATGAAATTAGTAGTTTACAAGACAATGAAGTTACACAATGAACAATAGCATGTCACCTGTATACACAATACAAATGATGGGAATGTACATAAGTGCCCTGTTTACGTACATGAATCACACGAGTATATATACAGATGAAATGCAAAGTGCTACCAAGCTGAAGTTAAGAGATTGCTGTCGTCCAAGACTTGATTAATAGTAAAACACAACATAGTAATTTTATTATATAAAGATACCGTGTTAACGGACTTAGCATGAAATAAAACACTACCGAATACACAAAACCAAAGAAGTAAGCAAAAGACGACATCAAACATAGAACATGGAACAAAAACAATGATAAACAATGAAGATAAGGCCTGGCACAATGTAAGGTTACTCAACCTCTTAAATGTATCGGAACGGATATAGAGTAAGCAAAGATCAGGGTTGATGTTTCTTGTGTGATATGAACCACAGTATCGACCAGAAAGGCTCGACGAAATGGAGCAATATATCCACACATATGTCTGTGTAAGGAATGTACATAAAACATTGTTATGTATATTGTTATTACACCAAACACGTGGACACACGCTTATTGCATACATACATGTACATTAATTATCAGTAAACTGTTAATACAACCCGAATGACCCCGATATAATAATGAATTTGTAACTAGCTAATATGTGGATACAATATCAACTTTACATGTAGGTTTTGCATGAAAACAGGAAATACATGCTTGTAATAGGCAATTATTTGCATCAAAATAGGACCCAGTAACATATATAATTAACATCTTATGAAACAAGTTGACAATGCTAAAGAATTGGCATTATACAATCGCCGTTGTATGGAAAATATGTGGTATTGTCTCATCCGAATTTTCTTCTGCAGACTTAATTGTGTTGAACACGCATAAATTTGTCATTCGGTGGTGTTCCTTTTCGTCATGTATGATATATGCCCGTAATGTCGACAGAGGACATACAAGGGAAATATCTTAATGATGTTTGGACAAGGATATATGTTGTTGTTTCGCCCTTCTAGAACTACTCTATGATGCTAAGGGCCAAAAATGATCATAAGGAGCGACCAAAAGTCTCAAAATATGTCAATAGATATGTCAAACTCAGAATGGGAGAGGGGATGCAAAAAGTCAATAATTTCAACATATTTCATTACATTCAAAGTAATGTTAAGTGCATGTGTATCTTTTTGAACCGTGTCGCTATCTAAATTAATTAAAGAGTGACAAGCAGATTATGATAGACCTCGGGAATAAAGATCCAACAGCAAGGTCTACCACCTTCACTCTTAACGGTTTGTACAAAAGACATGCAATACATTCAATTAAAAAGGCAAATTGTCAATCCTCAAATCAGTGAGACAATAACAACGTGAAACAAAGAATTATGCTAGATGTAAGAGGAGATTAACGAATCAGAACGACATAACCGAAACTAGGTCAAGTCTTTGAAGCGTCACGTCCTCAAAGAGAGAACCATGGTACAGACAAGCAACAAAGCCATCAAAAACACCAATTTTCACAAGAAACACTATATTCATCAAATATATATTGTTGCCGAAAATTCTTACTAATATTTTTCATATTTGACTGCAGGTAGATCCAGTACATCTAAATAATCTTCACACAATGAGACTTACCTTCCTGATTATCTCCCCTAGATCCTGATGTCCTCGAATATCCCAGAAGTTGTAGAAATATTGACAATGTTAATGATAAAGCTGCTGCGCGTGTCATAGTTAAGTATTCGGAGGTTGTATAAATAAAAATCTGTAAATCTTGGTTAGATGCTAAGTGAATTCCTCAGCAATCCTTTAGCCTGTGGTAATCCTTAAGGAGTATACGTTTTGCTGTGATGGTGGCATTTGGCACTTTTCAAATGGTCCATTCATTTGTTCGGACTGTTTTCAGCTGACTATTACATACTTTTGGAACTTGTCTTTCTGATACATCCCTGTCCAGGACTTTTTGTCTAAAATTCGCTCGTTCTTTTTTTTTCCTTTTTTTATATCCAAAACTTTGATTGAAAATTTAGCTAGGCAATTAAAAAAATAAAACTACTGTCCAGTGTCTGATAGTTCCATATAAATGGTGGTCAATTGGTCTTATTTCCTGTCCGAAGGTCTGGAGGATCCTTGCGACATAGAAAGTCCGCCTGGTCAGCTAGTCCGATGGCCGTACACTGCGCCCTGTAATATAGTAGAGAGATGTATATAGGCTTTGTACTATGGGCAAAGGTAGAATGACAAAACGCACGGCGAGGGGAGCTGGGAACATCAGGGGAATGACAGGTTTATTGTCGCGGACTTGTCATTAACGGATTATTTGTTCAGAATCACCAGAACAAATAACAGATCTATAATTAGTTATAAATATAGATATGAACGAGGCAAAATATATAAATTTAAATGTTTTATGACTTGTTAAAATATTTTTTTTTACATAATCAACATTAAAACAATATTAGTTTAATTGGCAGCGGATGTAAAACGAAACAAATTGTATGGTTGAGGAATAAAAGTGAGAAATGAAAAGGTATCATTATTTGTTATATGTATAAATAAGGAAATATAAACGCTTTCTTAAATAAAAACTCAGAGATACATCAAATGAAGTAATGAATATCATTACAGGTAAGTTTCCCCGTATAGGCCTCTCACAGGTAAATGTAAGTAGCAAAGAGTCTACTTTGGATCTGCCTCTCCATCAGAAAGAGCGCGCTATATAGACACGAAGGGACCCGGATTGACGTGTGCCTAGCGGGGCAGAGACAAGAAATTAACCCTAGGTCACTCGTTCATAAAGGTGTGATAAGATATTGTCCAGACCTACACCTTTGCTAACAACCTCCACAAAACATATCTTCTGTATTTGTTTCACTAGGGCAAGTTATGTATAAGTATTGTCAGTCTGAGGTGTTCGTAGTAGGCACGGATACATTTAATACAACAAACGTTTCTGTAAATAGCAATATAAGCGCTGATGACAGTAGCGATGTAATTCCGGAAATAAGGACAGTACGTTTTCATTAATTAGTTGATGATATAAGCGTTTAATTGATGCGGAAAGCTTTCCAATGGCCTAGGGACAGCAACAGCTGATGAGTTTTATTTAACTTTTTTTATCGTTTGTCATCAAATATACAAGCGTTTTACGCTTCTATTTAGATAGATAATACCTCTGTTGCATAAGCACACAGTGCCAAAAATAATGATTTGATAAAATGGCCGTCTTCGTACTATATCATCATATGTGA
This sequence comes from Pecten maximus, assembly GCF_902652985.1. NCBI lineage: Eukaryota > Metazoa > Mollusca > Bivalvia > Pectinida > Pectinidae > Pecten > Pecten maximus. Next base: position 20,207,981 of record NC_047033.1, on the reverse strand, counting down.
AAGCAGAGGCCGTTAAACATCTGTACTTTGTAAATAACAAAGTTACTCCGACACCATCCTTCTGAGGTGCGTTCCCTATTGTTTTGAATTTTTTAACCATTGTCCAATAAAATCGCGCCTGTATAAAAAACAAGGAAAAACACTCCCATCTTTGAGAATATTTATCAATAACAGCGACGTAGATAGTATTATGTGACAGAAAAGTTTGTTTTTATTGTTCTGAATGTTGATTGGTCACAATGATGAAGAATATACTTGTTCTGTCCTGTTTTTCTCACTTTAGAATTCCGTCTTCTAATTCCCATCCCGGATGATATAATGCCTGATTTAAATGCGTTGTTTGAAATATTAACTCCATTCTTTACAGTCCCCACGCTTATCCTCTTCCATATTACATTACATATACATTACATTAGGCAATACATTATTTCTTTTAATATAATTATGTAAATGTTTCTTTTAACAATTTTTGTAAATTCTACAAAAGAAGAGCGGACCGACCGATCGAAATATTTTTAAAGTTAAACAATTCTTACATAATCAGTTCGTTTTATTTTAATTTGAGGAGAATGTTTATATTTTCATCATAGTACCAAAACAGAAAAAACATTATCAATAATACTTTGATCATATAATTGACTTGTTATCCAGTGAATTTGCCCATGAAATATTTTAACATCAGTTACTAGTGTAATATAGTCTGAAGCATTTCATTGGTAAATTAATTGTACCCTCAACAATAAATTGTAAAGGCAAAACTAAATGGCTGCTTGTGTTTGATTTTGACATGAAAACCTTTCAAAATGCATGTTTTCTAAGTTGTGTGATAAAATGTATATAAATTTGTTTTTATTGTATATGCGATAATATGAAACAAGACTCGAAATGTTAAATTTTGCTCGCAAAAGCCCGCGAATATGAACTTTTAAGACTCGTTTCATGCAATATCACATTAAATGAAATAAACTTAATTCTAATTCATCTCACCATAGAAAAGTAATTAATCATCTTATCAATTCACATGAACCAGTATAATACCCGCACACACGATTTATAATAATACACAGTTATTAAATGATATATAATGTCTTAACTCTCAAGGACAGGAATTCAAATAAACAACAATATCAACTTGTATAGACAAAATAGCGATATAACACACTACAAACGCTAAAGATATATAAATATAATTCTCAATGTCGATAATATTATCTGAAAAAGACATTAAGAATATACAACATTATCAGATTCCATGTAGAGGAATTACGTACTAAGGGGCCGCGGTGGCCGAGTGGTTAAGGTGTCCGACACTTTAACGCTAGCCTTCCACCTCTGGGTTGCGAGTTCGAAACCTACGTGGGGCAGTTGCCAGGTACTGACCGTATGCCGGTGGTTTTTCTCCGGGTTCTCCGGCTTTCCTCCACCTCCAAACCTAGCACGTCCTTAAATGACCCTGGCTGTTAATAGGACGTTAAACAAAAAAACAAAAAAACAATTACGTACAATGTACCATAAAATAAATTAAAGAGAACAAAAATGCAGTATGTATATTAAGTACACATATATACACTTACTACAAGTTTTGTACAAAAGTCACTTAAAATAGTATCACATATGGAAACATAGCGGGAGATAGATATTGTAGAGTAAAAATGAATTATACTTCATCATACAGCTGTCTCGTTAGTGATACTAAAAGTATGGATGGAAGGTGGTGTCCACCAAAATAAAACTCGAAATAATTCGATAAAAATATCACAAATCGGGATGATGAGGTGCAAAATATCCATATTTTTTATATATTTTTTTTTTATAATATTATTTTTAATAAATTTTAAAATGTTCAATATTCCATTCAAAAACGGCATTAAATACAGCACCAATATACAATTCATTACAAAATGATCACTAATCGTCAACATTCCAGAAAAGAAAATTTAAGCCAATTTTTACTGATCTTTTTTTTCGTTACTGAATTTCTTTGTTCACTTTTAGATTTGAAATCTGAATTCCATTGTTAGGATTCCTTCTACATGTTTCTGTTTACCACCTGTTGACAAGTATCGTGCATTGTTAATACAAGTACACATATCAACAAAGACCACCATAAAGCATATAGTCACCTTACTTACATACAAGGACGCTGGAGAGTGCCGTCAATAAAAAATCGATCAGTATCAATCGTAGGAACATCAAATAGAAGGAAAGACATCGACGACCTAGGGAGTCAGCCAAAACTATTATTGCAGCGAGTATTTCTCTAAAGTATTACTAACCTCGACATCGATACACGAAAGCAAAAGCAATAACTGCATCTGGTGATCTAATAGAATAAAAAAGAAAGAAGTCATCGACCCATTAATCCAATCCGGACCGTTATTGTGGTGAGTCTCCCTCTAAAGTATTGCTTACCTCGACATCAATACACAAAAAAAGCAAAAACATTAACGATAACTGGGGATCTACTAAAATAAAACGCAAGAAGTCATCGACCCATGGAGTCAGTCAGGATAATTATTGTGGCGATTCTGTCACTAAAGTATGCCTTACCTCGAGATAAATACGCAAAAGCAAACAACACCAACAACTGTGAATCGACCAAAGTAAACAAAAAGAAAGAAGTCAGCGACTCTCGAAATCTGAGGCTAGTCGTTCTTGAATGCTATGTTACTTTAAAGTATAGACAATCTCAATACGAGAGCAAAATACTGGGGAGATTCAAAAAAAAAACTGAAATGGACAAAATCAACAGGGGATATCAAAACAAAACGACAACAAATGTCAAATGGAATGACCACAAGGAAAACTACCTAGCTAAACTGAAAGACAGCACCGAAAACTACCCTGACTACCCAGCTAAAAGTATAAACAACTGGATGAAACCAGCTAAAACGACCCACAACAAAAACTAACCAGCTAAAACGACAGACAACAACGGAATTCACTCATAAAAAACGACAATAGGAATGTTCTAACGAAACAATAACAGTAAAATATCAAACAAAAATGAAGCATAACAACAGGTCATAATAAATCATATTGAAAAGTAAAAAAGATGACAAACAAAAAAGAAAAACACCAGGAAAAATGATCTGGAAGGGATGTCGGAGTGTTGCCAAAACCGTCAGGATAAACTAGTAAAAGAATTAGAATATACCAAAACAAAAGGAATTATCCTATGATGAAATGGAAAAACAAAACTAAAAGGAAAACCATATCACAATTACACCATTTTAAATTAGGTAACTCACTAAACTAATTTAAACAGTTATTTTTTTAAGAAAGAAAATTTGTCATGACGAAACGATACGATAGATATCAATATTCTACAGATCCGTGATGTAACACATCACAAATTTATAAAAATGATAAAAATATAGTTTCTTGACTCAGTTGGGAAAAAAACCGTTTTTACACACATAGGATAAAAACAGTGATTCAAATGGCGATGTATTGATTATTGTCGTTTAGTGTTAAAGCCTTGGTACCAATCGCGTATATAAAGATATAGAAATATGCAGGATGATAGCATGCATATGTATTTATGTACTAAGTTAGACGGTATAACACCTTTACATCTGTGTCCGTCCATCATGGCTGTCTCCAGTCAAAATACACATAAGTCACGCTGTCCGTACCTATCTATATATTCGTCCAGTCCTGTTTGACGTACACCCCCACTTAACGACTGATGTGAACACCTGTATACATGTAACTACATCTGAGAGACAGCAGAGTTATATGGTGTCATAGTAAGGCATACGGCGAAAATATGGAGATGTGTTCTAAATAGGAAAAGAAGATAAATGTTGACATTTGATTTAAATCATACCCTTTATGATTATTATTTTATCGTGTTAAGAAATTGTATGTCATGGTTATATTTTGTCGTCCCCTTCCTGTCTTTATCTCGATAAACACAATCCAGTTTCAGCTTAAAGCTGACAAAATGGAAATTAAAAACAAAATCGCCGGGAAACCGTTGAAACGCAAAAACAAAAGAAAGACAAAATACGGAAGCAGAAAGATACCAAGAGAAAAAGAGGAGGAACCGAAATTATGTAAGAACAAAATTAATGAGAAGGAGGGAGGCCGGGGACATATTTAAAACAACAGGGAAGACTACAATAGTAGTCGAGGACATATTTAAACAATAGGAAAGGCTACAACAGGAGTCGAGGACATATCTTAACAATAGGGAAGGCAACAATGGGAGTCGAGGACATTTTTAAACAATAGGGAAGACAACAATGGGAGTCAAGGACATATCTTAACAATAGAGAAGACTACAACAAGAGCCGAGGATATATTTAAAACAAGAGGGTAGACAACAATTGGAGCCGAGGACATATTTAAAACAATAGGAAAGACGACAACAGCAGTTGATGATATAGCAAAACAAAGGGAAACATAAAAACAGAAAAAGACGGAATTTCAAAACAAAAGTAACAAAAGCATTGTGAGAATATTAAAACAAAAGGAAAGGCAGAATTAGGAGTAGGCGAAGGGAAAAAAACAATAACAGAAGCCAGGGACATATGTAAACAAGTAAAGAAAACAATTAAAACACGGACTAAGTAAATATTGATCCCAAAAGAACAATTTTATTTGGTGGCACACTACCGTTTCGTCTCAACGACTGTAGTCAGTGTTCTCTCTGTGTTCGAGAAAACAAACGTGGTTGGTCAGGAAGCACCATATCTTCTCATGTACGATCTGGGAATCGAACCCCGGCCGCCTTGATGAAAGGCATATTAACACTCCACTAGATAGGAATAGAAGGTTAGTTGTGACATGCAGGCCAACGGTTAACCGCGATGAATATTTCCTTTGCTTTGCCGTTCTTATCCAATATTATCTACGTATCATTTTATATACAGGTTATAAGCCGTCTAACTGGTGTATCTAAAATTGATATACTGCTTTCAATAGGGATTTAAAATTATGTCGTTGATATTAATCTCTACCTCTTTACAGGTAGGGGCCGCGGTGGCCGGGTGGTTAAGGTGTCCCAACACTTTATCACTAGCCCTCCACCTCTGGGTTAGGGGCAATTGCCAGGTACTGACCGTAGGCCGGTGGTTTTTCTCCGGGTACTCCGGCTTTCCTCCACCTCCAAAACCTGGCACGTCCTTAAATGACCCTGGCTGTTAATAGGACGTTAAACAAAAACAAACAAACAAACAAAACTTTACAGGTTTCCAAAAGTAAAAACCTGACGTACCTTATGCATACTATGAGATTCGCATATTTGACAATCCCCCCACCCCACCCCCATTACATATATACTAGCTACGATCGATTTGTAAGTCATGCTCAACTTTTCCGATCAGCTCATATTTTATCACAATACGCATGACGGTGCTCTACGTCTGATTTGGTGTTTGTTTTTATCAGTTTCGCCGAATCAGCATCATCATCAGGATTCATCTTATATTGAATCATAAAGTAGTGGTTAAGGTTCGAAATGGTTTTCCCGATGTCTAATGCATCTTTTAGAATTACAAGGGAAAGTCCCTAGACGCCAACTTACTCATAGAAGGAGAGCTTAAGGCTGGACATCTCATCTGGCCATAGTGGTGCGAGGCAAATAAAAAAAAAAAAACATTCGACAAAATTCCAACCACTCGGTTCATCCATGATTCACGCGACAATTTAGTTTCCGCATCAGATATCCTAGCCCTCCGTTCTGCAGTTCAAAGCCTTGTTAACTCAAGATGACGTCATAATGATAATATATTCCATCTAAATTCTTCAGAAATATTGAAATTCAGAAAAAAAAGTCATATCTATAAGATTTCAACCAAAATAGCTACAAGGCAAATTATGCATAAGAAGGATAGGACAAAAAGGCATTTGTTAGGTCCGTTATAGACATTTTTATTCATGATTTGGGAAGCTAATCATGCGGCGGACAACTTATTCCTTGAAAGCGAGGCGTGATGCACTCAGAAGTTTATATGTTAAATACACAACCGTGTGTACACAGGGAACCTACACCCCCGGGGGACTGATTTCAGTAAAACATTTTGGCATCCTATCAACCTACTGACATAGATTTTCTCTAAGAAAACTGTCCCATGTAATTAATAAAGTCCACAAGTAAACCACGTGGTGGCCAGATGAAGCAATAGAAACGTGTCCGTTAACTGGACCGGTGTTTTACTGATTCATCTCTTATATTTGATGAGAAATTAAGTTTAATATCTTCAACATCATATAGATAATAACGTCACAAATAAAATGGGTACTGGTAGTATGACATTAAAATGTATTCAGCATTTATCTATGTATATCACTTTCCTTAATTTGAAGACAATCTAATCACTTTTAAATGCTATACTGAAGGGTCATCTGAATAGCATATCCAATAATATTTCCACAAGCCTATAAATCACTACTCTGGTGCAGAATAACAACAACCATTTTCACCTAACGTCATAAGAACATCAATGTTTATTTGTGAAGAACGTCATATCCGGTCAAACAAATGTCCCTATTGGTTTGTTTTTGTTAAACGTCCTATTAACAGCCAGGGTCATTTTAAGGACGTGCCAGGTTTTGGAGGTGGAGGAAAGCCGGAGTACCCGGAGAAAAACCACCGGACTACAGTCAGTACCTGGCAACTGCCCCACGTAGGTTTCGAACTCGCAACCCAGAGGTGGAGGGCTAGTGATAAAGTGTCGGGACACCTTAACCACTCGGCCACCGCGGTTAGCATATCAGCATGGATATTTTGTTCAATATATGTGATCCACATGATCTAATTGTTTTCTCATGTAACATGTTTTTTCGCATGTTTTGCCAAAATAAACAAACATCTTAACAAATTAAATGTCAATAGCAATACCTATGGTTATTGATATAGGTATACATGAACGGTGTTTCTGTTGTATTTTTACGGTGGTATGAACGCAGTGGAATACATATATATTATATAGAGCACGATAGAGCTATCTTTTGAATATGTCTGTATTCCATTGCGTTCATACCACCGTAAACGCAATAGAAACACCGTTCAATGCATATATTTACATCAAACTAACCGTTGAAATACCATACGAAGAACATGCAAGTCGGGATGTGTTGCGACGTTGGTAACTACGGCAGCTGTGGTCTCTTAGATAATATAGTTCCATTGAATCTACGTAAAGACACCAGTATTGTTAATAGAATTAAAAGAAACAACTTAACATTTCAAATACCTGTTGCGTTTTTAGTAAATTGTGATATTCATAATCCACAGTTTTGCGTCTCGAATTAAGAAATAATTGTTATTTTTTGTTGTTCACTGGTGTATGAACGGCATTTTTTGACAGATATTTTAAATGACGCGCTGTCAGCGCGTCATGTTGAAATATCTGTCAAAAAATGCCGTTCATACACCAGTGAACAACAAAAAATACGAATTATTTCTTATATTTATATTTCAAAACTATTTTTCAACGTAATCTTTGAAAAAAATCATAAGAAACAGTATTCTACGTTCGTTATACGTAAGTGACGAAACAGCTGAATGATCGATGTAACAGCGTAACAGATAGTTCCTATTTGGCGGGAAAGGTAATCAAGTACACAAGTACACAAGATATAGTTCCACACAAATTCACAATTTTAATCATCATGAAAGAAAAATATTGAAATGTTGTCTTCAATTTTACAATTATTAACAAGTTTTAAAGTTGATAAAACATTATTTCATGTGTAATCAAACGCGATTTTATATTCACACTTCGGCATTGGCACCGTCAACAATGTACTGTATGTATTCATACGCGGCAGGTTAATTGTTCACCTAGGAATGAACGCTAATTTTGTTAGTACCTTCATATAGAGAACACACAGTGGAAATGTGAATATTTAACTATGGTTGTCAAGCACAGCGTGTATTGACACTGATTTAGTAGTGACGTGGTCGAATGTTTCGTAAGAGCTGTACGCTTTAGTCATCTATTGTTAGCCTACCTCGTGGAAAAGTCAAATATGCACCGATTTCGCTATATGCAATTTAGTTTTTGACAAAATACTTACTTGACGTTAACTTTTTGAACAGAGATCATCGGATAACAAGAGAAAACGCTTAAATTGCGTTGATCAGTCCTTTCAAAATTGCTCCGTCTAGACTATTTGCAACTTTCGAGGGGGATTTTGCCCGCATTCGAATCATATTTTGACATAGAGCGCATTGGAAAATCAACATTTACAATGTCTCATTTTATCTATGAACCAAAAGAAACCTAAAATTTTATTCCAAAAACAGGTGGTCTTCCGATGTGCTGATATCAAAGAATTGAAAAAAAAAATGTAATGAAATATTTTTATTTAGCATTAACCAGACTGACTATAACTGATAACATAAACTTCACAGTTCAATAAGTACGCATATCTCATATGGTACAACCACCGCTTAGCAAATCATAAGTTCGGAGTTCGATCACGAAGATATATTTTTACATATTTTGTTTTGTTTCCTAATGCTATTTAATTTTTCTTTGTGGTATTTGATAGATAGTTTCAATATTTAAAGCATAAATATTTATCAAAGTTTCGGGGTTCGATCACGAAGATGTGTTTTTTCATCATTTTTGTTTCCTTATGCAATTTGATTTGTTTGGTGGTATTTTAAAGATATTTTCAACATTAAACACATATTTAAATATAAATTTGTATAGATAATTTTGAAAATAGGTAATTTTTCTATACAGTGACTATACTAATTTTAAAACTAATATATATATATATATATATATATATATATATATATATATAGCTACCTTTGATCGTACAAGCGAACGTTCTTCCATGACCTTAGCACAAAGTTTATGATGTTCATGATGAACTTTGTAAATCTTAAAACGACTGTATGCTTCAGGTTAGCGGGGTTAAGACAGTACAGGTGCGAGGGATGTGACACATACGTTGTGTCAGTATGCAAATTATAAATGAGTTCAGACCATGCATTCACATCTATCTATTTCCTAGGTCCATGTGTGTTCCCATCTTACTTACTAGTCCGCTTAACACGGAGAAAAGTAAATATTACCATCAGATTAAGTTGGAATTAATACTGGAATTTAGTTAAAACACCACATGTGTATACAAATAAAATTATTATTAAAAAAAACCACAGAAAATGTATTTCTATAATTTAATTGATATTTGATTCTTAAGGAAGTGATAGCCATGAACGTCATTATTTACATGTAGTCCATGTCCCATGAACGTACATATGCTTCTGATAAATGAGTTCATTAATAGACTGTGAGAGAAGCAAAGATTTTAAAAGGTGCAATGTCCGTCTGGCCGAAACCCATACGTACTTTTAGGGAAATAGTGATGAAGAAAATGATGTGAATCATTATATCATTAAGAAGGCGGTCAAAAAGCATTAGTGACCTTGTACTAAATTAAAACCTGCAATCACCTTGTTCACCAATAATTAGCCTACACAATAATGGCAACATTTCCTCAATTGTATGTACATTGTTGTTTTTCGGGGTTTTGGGTTGGGTTTTTTTTCTCTCATTTTTTACTATTTTTAGGTAAAAGCCAAAATAAAGACCTTAGTTCCTTCAACGTTCGATAACAATGAACAAAAAACACTGTGATATCTTTCAGATCAATATCTTTGCTTTGTGTAAAGTTCTTATTCTAATTTAATGTTATTACTGGAAGACGGGAAATATTTATTTTTGTTAATGTTACATGTATTATCTTGATAGAATACTTCCGTGTTACTCTCATGAAACTAATAACTAAGTCATGTGTTAATTTTTTTTTGCCATGAGATGGCAAAAAGTCTTCTGAATTTGGTATACATGATTCAGTTCATGTATTTATAATTTGTCGATAAAAAATCAACGCAAATTCAAAATGAACGAGAAAGACTGTGGTTTTTGGTTTATGTAAAGTTGCTATTTGAATTAAATGGTGTTTCTGGAAGTACAGATATATATTTTTGCGGTTTGTGGGGATAATTATTAAATATGCAATGTTGGAAATGATGCAATCCTTACATATCATTATCATAAAACATAAGTGATATGTTGAAATTTTCTGCCGTTAGATGGCAAATTTTGTTTTGAAGTCGGCATACATTATTCAATTGATGAATTTAAATGGTTTTGATAAAACCACATTTATAATGCGTCAATTACGAATAAAAGAATAATTAACATTTGTGTTTTATTTTACTTTCATTACTAACAGAGCACTTTCCAGTATATGACTAATATGGTTAATCATGTACATGTACCGAAATTATATAAAATTGATATAAACTTCTGACAAAAATTGCGTTTATATCAGGTTCATAAAAGATCATCTGGATATGATGTGTTCTTTCGTTATGTAGAAAAACTGACCAACTTTTTTTTATAAATTGGCTGAAATGTTTTGTCTTAAACGTTGTCCTGGTGGAAAATTATTGAAGAGGTCGTGGTAGTTGTTAGCATCATCTTCCAAATCCATGTCGTTAAAATCTTCACACTAATCTGAAAACAAAATGCACAGCTTGGTAAAACACAACAGGACATGGCGATCTTGCAGACGTCCTCCACGCATTTACAGTATACTTTCTGCAATCTTCGGAATCGTAGTTTAAGGTGGGTTTTGCTCTTTTAACATATTTGCTTGCTGATGTTTTTTTTTTTTTTTTTTTTTTTGATTTTCCGTTGTCTCTTAAAGGTGTTATCATTTACCTGCGCTGAGGATATGGACCGTCACATCGCAATATCTTCCCGGGAGAGCCAATTCTTTCATTTTCAATATCTTCGTAACTTGAAAGATTTCCCGGAACCCTCGCGTCATATGTGCATCCAGGCCAACCCACATACGCATTGTTAATTACCCATGCAATCAATTATAAGTTGTAACTGTACTGAGTGGAACCTTTCCTGTTGTTGTAACCATTGTCTCCCACTGGACAATTCACATGCAATTTCCGTAGTTTGAGCGAAGTGAATTATACGTAAATTATTTTCCCTTAGGTGGCGAGTTTTTCATAGGTGGTGCAGTTATGCGCTTTTGCACGTGCAGGTTGGAGATTGGAGTACGTGGTCATTCAGCGAGGGGAGACCAGCAGGTTCACACGTGTTTATTTTTATATAAACATGTTATGTTTGTGACGAAAAGTAACTAAATGATATACGAACCCGTCTGTTTTTCAGGTTAAGTGTTGTTAGTTGACGGTTATTGTAGTTAAGAGTGTAGTAATGTGTATAATGTGTAATAGAGTGAGAGGTGATGTGTATGATGATGATCATGAACTGTATTGCCATGTATACCCATCGCTAGGTTACATCGCCGTGTATACCCATCGCTAGGTTACAATGCCGTGTATATCCATCGCTAGGTTACATTGCCGTGTATACCCATCGCTAGGTTACATTACCGTGTATACCCATCGCTAGGTTACATCGCCGTGTATACCCATCTCTAGGTTACATTATCGTGTATACCCATCGCTAGGTTACATTACCTTGTATACCCATCGCTAGGTTACATTGCCGTGTATACCCATCGCTAGGTTACATTACCGTGTATACCCATCGCTAGGTTGCATTACCGGGTATACCCATCGCTAGGTTACATTGCCGTGTATACCATCGCTAGGTTACATTGCCGTGTATACCCATCGCTAGGTTACATTGCCGTGTATACCCATCGCTAGGTTACATTACCGTGTATACCCATCGCTAGGTTACATTGCCGTGTATACCCATCGCTAGGTTACATTGCCGTGTATACCCATCGCTAGGTTACATTGCCGTGTATACCCATCGCTAGGTTACATTACCGTGTATACCCATCGCTAGGTGACATCGCCGTGTATACCCATCGCTAGGTAACATTGCCATGTATACCATCGCTAGGTAACATTGCCATGTATACCCATCGCTAGGTACATTGCCGTGTATACCCATCGCTAGGTTACATTGCCGTGTATACCCATCACTAGGTTACATTGCCATGTATACCCATCGCCAGGTTACATTGCCATGTATACCCATCGCTAGGTACATTGCCGTGTATACCCATCGCTAGGTTACATTACCGTGTATACCCATCGCTAGGTGACATCGTCGTGTATACCCATCGCTAGGTTACATTGCCGTGTATACCCATCGCTAGGTTACATCGCCATGTATACCCATCGCTAGGTTACATCGCCGTGTATACCCATCGCTAGGTTACATCGCCGTGTATACCCATTGCTAGGTTACATCGCCGTGTATACCCGTCGCTAGGTTACATTGCCGTGTATACCCATCGCTAGGTACATTACCGTGTATACCCATCGCTAGGTTACATTAGCGTGTATACCCATCGCTAGGTTACATTACCGTGTATACCCATCGCTAGGTTACATTGCCGTGTATACCCATCGCTAGGTTACCTTGCCGTGTATACCCATCCCTAGATTACATTGCCGTGTATACCCATCGCTAGGTTACATTACCGTGTATACTCATCGCTATGTTCCATTGCCGTGTATACCGATCGCTAGGTTACATCGCCGTGTATACCCATCGCTAGGTTACATTGCCGTGTATACCCATCGCTAGGTTACATTGCCGTGTATACCCATCGCTAGGTTCCATTGCCATGTATACCCATCGCTAGGTTACATTGTCGTGTATACCCATCGCTAGGTTACATTGCCGTGTATACCCATCGCTAGGTTACATTGTAATTACTGTGTATACCCATCGTTAGGTTACATTACCGTGTATACCCATCGCTAGGTTACATTGCCGTGTATACACATCGCTAGGTTACATTATAATTACTGTGTATACCCATCGCTAGGTTACATTACCGTGTATACCCATCGCTAGGTTACATTGCCGTGTATACCTATCGCTAGGTGTTATTGCCGTGTATACCCATCGCTAGGTTACATTGCCGTGTATACCCATCGCTAGGTTACATTACCGTGTATACCCATCGCTAGGTTACATTGCCGTGTATACCCATCGCTAGGTTACATTGCCGTGTATACCCATCGCTAGGTTGCATTACCGGGTATACCCATCGCTAGGTTACATTGCCGTGTATACCATCGCTAGGTTACATTGCCGTGTATACCCATCGCTAGGTTACATTGCCGTGTATACCCATCGCTAGGTTACATTACCGTGTATACCCATCGCTAGGTTACATTGCCGTGTATACCCATCGCTAGGTTACATTGCCGTGTATACCCATCGCTAGGTTACATTGCCGTGTATACCCATCGCTAGGTTACATTGCCGTGTATACCCATCGCTAGGTTACATTGCCGTGTATACCCATCGCTAGGTTACATTGCCGTGTATACCCATCGCTAGGTTACATTACCGTGTATACCCATCGCTAGGTGACATCGCCGTGTATACCCATCGCTAGGTTACATTGCCATGTATACCATCGCTAGGTAACATTGCCATGTATACCCATCGCTAGGTACATTGCCGTGTATACCCATCGCTAGGTTACATTGCCGTGTATACCCATCACTAGGTTACATTGCCATGTATACCCATCGCCAGGTTACATTGCCATGTATACCCATCGCTAGGTACATTGCCGTGTATACCCATCGCTAGGTTACATTACCGTGTATACCCATCGCTAGGTGACATCGTCGTGTATACCCATCGCTAGGTTACATTGCCGTGTATACCCATCGCTAGGTTACATCGCCATGTATACCCATCGCTAGGTTACATCGCCGTGTATACCCATCGCTAGGTTACATCGCCGTGTATACCCATTGCTAGGTTACATCGCCGTGTATACCCGTTGCTAGGTTACATTGCCGTGTATACCCATCGCTAGGTACATTACCGTGTATACCCATCGCTAGGTTACATTAGCGTGTATACCCATCGCTAGGTTACATTACCGTGTATACCCATCGCTAGGTTACATTGCCGTGTATACCCATCGCTAGGTTACCTTGCCGTGTATACCCATCCCTAGATTACATTGCCGTGTATACCCATCGCTAGGTTACATTACCGTGTATACTCATCGCTAGGTTCCATTGCCGTGTATACCGATCGCTAGGTTACATCGCCGTGTATACCCATCGCTAGGTTACATTGCCGTGTATACCCATCGCTAGGTTACATTGCCGTGTATACCCATCGCTAGGTTCCATTGCCATGTATACCCATCGCTAGGTTACATTGTCGTGTATACCCATCGCTAGGTTACATTGCCGTGTATACCCATCGCTAGGTTGCATTGTAATTACTGTGTATACCCATCGTTAGGTTACATTACCGTGTATACTCATCGCTAGGTTACATTGCCGTGTATACCCATCGCTAGGTTACATCGCCGTGTATACCCATCGCTAGGTTACATTGCCGTGTATAGTCATCGCTAGGTTACATTGCCGTGTATACCCATCGCTAGGTTACAATAAACATTATACATATTTATATTGAAATTATTGATGTGTTTTATTATGAGTATACGGACCAGGGCCTAAAGGAATATTGTTATGTGTGTCCCATCTATCGCACCGCTATTTAATCCTGCACATATCTTAAAAAACAGTAGCAATTTACGCCTCGCGGTCGTTGTTGGGCCAACTAATATAATGCACTTGCTTCTGAACTAGCTCAATACGACTGCTGCATGTTTGATAGTTGTGTAACTTACGGCCCATTCGCCAACTCCAAATAGCATTGCTATCACCCTCTGGTTATCTTAGAAAAGTATTTATCATAAGTAATTGGTTTATATCCTCCACGATGACTTTTTTGTCAACTGTCCATTCATATTTTCGAGAAGATGACTGTGAACTTTCCGACTCGCCCGAAAATGTCTGGGAAACTCTTCACATGGCATTTGCCGTACAATGTTTCCCGCAAAACCTTCAATTATTGGTCTCATTTCCTTGTTAATTACATACATGTATGTACACCATTGTTGGAAATACAATGTAAGATGGAATGGGGGTTCTCTGCGGGTTTCGTCTTCTATTCCCATTAAATCGCCAAACATTTGATTTATTCCCCAACTTTAAAAATTGGCAAATATAATACATTTGTATCATCTACATATTAGAATAGTTCTGTTAAAGGTTCATTTCTTTATGTACTAAGTAGCTTAATTAATCTCTGTATATAACGACTTACTGAACTGCACAAAGCATTACTCTTTTGGTTTGTTTTGGTTTGTTTTTGTTTAACGTCCTATTAACAGCCAGGGTCATTTAAGGACGTGCCAGGTTTTGGAGGTGGAGGAAAGCCGGAGGTACCCGGAGAAAAACCACCGGCCTACGGTCAGTACCTGGCAACTGCCCCACGTAGGTTTCGAACTCGCAACCCAGTGGTGGAGGGCTAGTGATAAAGTGTCGGGACACCTTAACCACTTGGCCACCGCGGCCCCGCATTACTCTACATTCATTTTATTTTGATAAAATTAGGATTAACATAGTAATAGCTGTAATGCTAGGACAGATTTGTTATTACAGTCATATAGAGACATGTAATGGTATTCATCTCCAACACAGTTTGTGCATAAAGGACATAAACTTTCCTCGCGAGGGACGTTATTCCATCTTCCTGTTTCTATAATATAGGAGACTTCTAAATTAGATAAATTTACATAAAAAGGCATCTCGTTATCATTGTTTCAACAGGTATGGTTTAAAGTTAAACTGAGATTTACATAAAGAATCGACTTGTCCTCGCGACGAACTTTCAATATCATGAAACCATTTTAGAATAAATCCATCTTGTAGTCTTTGCTGAATAATGGTTTTAATGTATTCTCTATCAATTGTACAAGGTAACCGGAATTCCCATTTATCATTAAATCCAGTATCATTCAACATGTGTTGGATACATAATAACTACTTAGAGCTAAAAACTGAATCCTGGTGCAACTTATACATTTATTTCTACAATTTAGTAAATAATTGAATTTCACCTGTTCTAAGTCTATTCCCCATTCTTTTTTTTACTCCAACTTCAATTTTTAGATGGAATCTGTCCAATTTACCGTATACCATGTAATTAGATGTACTACTGCGAACATTCAAAATCCATGTATATAACTGTTAACGTATTTCTTTATAATCTTCGTATTTTTTCATAACCTAAGATTCCACATCCATCTAATCAAATTAGCATCACAAGTGAATCAAACATTTAATAATGAAGATCTATCGGTAATGACACATTTTTAATCTTTATATACAATATTTACAAGGCTTTTTGGTGTGTTCAGATAATTTACTCTTGGCTTTTTAGAAAACATCGTTAAAATTCAGCAATATCCCAAGATGTATATGGCTATCCCGTATCTGTAAAAGTTCATTATCTGACAAAATTCCCTTTTTCTTTTCTTTTTTTTCTCAAATATTAAAACTTTTGTTATCTTTTGGGGTTGGGTCCGGTAGGGATGGGAGGGGGGGGGGGGGGGGGGGGTGATATTAACTGAAAGTTTCCAGATCAAAGAACATTGGAAGGAGGATAGTGGGCTAGAACAAACCTTAAGAACAGTATTTTAGACGTTACTATACACAAATCTTGCATCATATTTAAATGAGCAAGTTAAATATGTAAATCAGATACATGTATTCTCTAATTTTCTCTATTCGATCATTTACAACATGTTCGATTAACATCAGATAATATAGAAGATTATCTAAATTGAGAAATTATCAAATTATTTTATCTCCTGTACATCTATGAAAGGTGTTTTTGATGTGTATAATTATTATAATGGAATGGGTTAATGTTTAATTTTATGGCGTATTGTATTGTAGTATGTTATCACGATAATATATCGTATATGGGATAATGCATCTTTAAGGGAAAGAAGTTCTAACATGGCTTGTCAATTCAGCACGAATATGATTATATATTGGTTAAGTTTGTCAGATATGTGTAAGAAGATTTTCAGAAATTCTTTTTTCCTCAAAAAGTCAGTCGAAATCTACGCTACCTCAGATGGTATTTACATGTACATTACAGTGTATGTACGTCAAACTGCAAACAAATAAATGTACTTGAAACATTTCGTTTGTGATAATAACCTAGTTATTCGTTTAAAATGATTTCCGGGAAGTTAAGTTGTCCTGTTTCAAACGACGAGTCTTGAACAGAATTTAAAATAATTGTTCGTGTTGTGACGAAAGCTGATTTTGCATGCTTGACACACGTTTACATAATGTCAATATAGTGCTCAAAAACCACATATCATTGTCCATCGGACAGTCCATAGCAATACGCTTTCTGTAGAGTAAAGGGAGATAACTGTTCTAGAAAGAAACCGTCGGCAATTTCCGTAAGCGAGAAAATATTTTGTACTTTACAAAATGTGCCGACGGGTCCCCATTGGGAAGAAATCATAATCAAGGCCTCGGATTGACATTGTATTAATCATTGCTAAAAGGGGCGATATCATTATGACTGCATGTCGAGATAATTCTTTTTTACATCTCTATATATTTAGCCATCGAATTACATTTTCCATTATAAAAGTTCTTATAAAGTTGAATATTGAATTGAACGTATTTATGATTTTATTCAACCTCACCTAAAGCTCGACCTATGTTTTTGAGTTAACAGTTATGCCTTATGCTTTTTACAGCAGAACAAAATATGTTCAATTCCATAGTGAACAAGTGCTTCTACCCAGATTGCATTCTGATCTATCATAGTTACTTCCCCTTGTTATACTCTCGCTATACCACGACAGTCGATAGGGTTTCGAGGATGTCCAGATTACCGTTCATTTAATTACTTTTATTAGCCTCTGGTCACGTGACAATGAATCATTGTGGTGTTAAACTGTAAATGGAATTTCGTTGGCTTTGTCTAGAAAAATTCTTACAAAATTATAAATTTGAATTAATTTAATTTACAAAATCAATGCTGAAATAATGCCAAGATTATTGACATATTGTGTTTGACAGAAATGCAAATGCATATTTACGACAGAATATTAAATTATAAAAACACAATTTTTTTCAAGGAATGTCTCGATCTGCTTATATAAATACCATCATACTATAAACCTTCAACACCTGGTCAGTCTGTCTTTAAATTTGTTTGTCTAATTCAATCGGTCTAACTTTATAATTTGGGGAAAAGTTCTGACCAATCACAAAAATTACTGCATTTACTGCGATACAGTTTGACGTAGTTTTGCAGCCTGATCGAACCGGTCTAACGGCTTCCAATTCTGACCAATTATGTATCAGGTCGATTTTGAAAACCGATCTTGCACGGCTTTGCCGAAAGCGTTCTTCGATCTATTCTAACCCCCGTTCCATAATTTCCCTTTCGGTGTCAATCCAATAAGATACCTGCACGTTAATTCAAATTCAACACAGGTTTAACTTTAATACAATATCACTTCCATCGTCGTCTCAGAATATAACACCACTTAGTTCATCACTCAATAAATATAACTAGCTATATATAGGCCTTTCCAAGTACATCTGGACATACCATGGAGACCAAATCCCCATATCGTAAGTCCAGAATACTTCATCTTCAATGAACAGCCGCTCCTCAATCACATTCTGTATGAGTAATCCGTTTGGACTGCTTTGACCACACTTGTTTCCAGCGGTGAACCAGAAGCCGCAGTTTCGTAGAACACCGCAATGAGAACCGGCTATTCCGTCCAGATCACGATCAAATGTTGTAAAATTTGAACCATTTACATGTACCAATGAATCACCGGCGTCTGGGAAAGTGTAGGGACTAGAAGTCTGAAATGTCATGATGAAGTTATTTGTTTCGTCCTCAACTCTAAAGCCTTGGTAAGCCCTCTGCTTTACCGAATTCCACTGATATCCCGCCAACTCTACTATGAGGTTGTAGTCCGTATAAGATCTAGTTATGGAGCTCTGATGTGTGTTCCCCAACCACATATTGGTGTCATCGAAAGAGAATCCTTCGGCATATTCTGACCAGGATTTGTTGAAGACAACTGACTTTGAAAAGTGTCGCTGTATGTAAAGGCGTGGCATTGGATAGGAAGAGTCCAGACTACAGAACACAGTGATGGGGGTGGGCGAGAGAGCTGGCTGTATCTGGAAATACCCTTCCATACCTGCATAGTAAGGGTACTGTCCCATTTCTGCACAATCTGTGAGACAAAAAAAAAATAAACATTTTTATTTGATAAAAATATAGTTCTAGGTGTTATTAAATTTCAATAAGTTTTCTCTTCACTGACAATTTTTACATATTCCAGCATTACACCGTTAAACTATAATAGCAGAGTTGGAGTTGCTTTCGATGTAGCCCGAGTTTCCTCTGGCCCTGACACCATGTCTAAATGGGTATTCTGGGGTAAATAAATATCTCATTTATCCATATATGTAAGATAGGTGTTATGTCACACCTTATTTTTTTGTATTTGCACCAAATTCTTAGCGACATCAAACTGTTTCAGGGAATTCCATGTTTTCATATAGTAGTGCGCTCTGGTCCTACACCAGACATAATGTCAGGACTAGAGGAAACTCGGGCTACTTTTGATGAAGCAAAACAAACACTTACTCTTCGTAAGCACGTGGTCTTATTCTTGTACTTTCTCAAAAGTTCTTTATTATATGCCCTCGTATTAACAATTTTGAGGTTGAATTGTGGTGTCGTTGACCTGTATGTTAGTGTAAAATTGTTCTACGCCGTATCAGTCAACAGCCAAAAATCTTCCCCGAAGTGTTGGGACCAACCTGATGAACTGTTTCCCAAGGCCTCGGGAAACAGCAGTTCATCGGCTTGGTCACAGCACCTCGCGGAAGGGGTTTTGGCTGCTGACTTATAAGGCATGAAACAACTGTTTTGTTACTCGAATAATCCACAATATTTAGATATCAGCTATTTTATTAGGATGAGGAATGCATAAAAATGTTTCTTTACAGTATTTGTAAAGACGGAACCGAGAATACTGAGATATTGCATGTGTGCTATAAGGGAATACTATTGGGTCATTGATCATGCCCTTAATATCAGCTTTTGGGCACATGACATATTACTCTCATATTGCAAGAGTTTCTTTATTTACTACTGTCATAATAGAAATAAAACCTTACCTATAGCCAACCTTTAATTATACACTACCAGTATTGGTCATAGTGAAATACATTACTGTGTTCTATGCTGTTTATCCTATTGGAAAATTGAACAGAAAACTTTCTTCTCTTTGTCCAAACTTTTTTTTGTAGACAATGTTTATACACCAACTCTTGGTGAAAATTACCTACCTGTAGCAAAATGGTCGCAAGTCAGCCCAACGTATCCACCTTCGCAGAGACATGTATCATTGACTAATGTCCCACCGTTCAAACAGGTCAATGTATTTTCTCTCTGAAAACAGGATATTAGTGAAGTATTTCAGAGGCAATTATTTTTTTGGAAAATAACACATATGTTAATGTCGACTTGGGTTTCTAGAGATACAGGATTATGGCGACCATGGGAGAGTTTAATGGTCGATATCTTTATCTCGCTCGATGTGTTCGATACTACACCAGCCTAGTTCTCATGGGAATTTAAATCTCGGATTTTATGAAGCGGAAGACGCTTCCCCGATCGACGCACCTGGTCTGACTCTCATAGTACTTTTTTTTTTAAACGTTTCCATGTAAATATATAATTTGTATATACAGTGGAACTTCGTTAACTCGAACTTGGAAAACTCGAATACCCCGCTTAACTCGAAGTACTTCGTAAGTCCCGACCGAATTTGATCTTTATCCTAGTAAAAAAAAATCGGAAAACTCGAATTCGGAAAACCCGAAAAACTCGGATAGTACGAAGTGAAAATTTGGTCCCAACAATAATAATCCTACTTGAAATGATCGAATAACTCGAAGTGTCATTTTTGTGTCCAACAACGATTGGTAGTAAACGCCGACATTTTTTCAACATCGAAATTCCGTTTGTATCGGCACTACAAACCTGATTTTTATATACATGTATATTATAAGTGTTTCATAAATTCATTAAAGAAATTGTCGGTGGAATCTTATAACAATAACTGTCGGTGATAAAAGGTACTGTTTTACTTACATCAGGTAATTTTGCCGATAATAGTACACACGATAGTCAACAACTCATCTATATTTTGCTCTCGTTTAATCGAATTCGAGATAGAATTATGGTTTCGCTGTTACGTCGGTATTCTTTGTTGCGTTTGAGTTGATATGTTTACTTGAGGTTTGGTGCTAGTCTAAATAATATTCGGTTTTTTTCCAAATTACGGCTTTGGCTTACGTGCCACTATTTTGACATACATGTGTAATATTTAACCAGAATTATACTCTTTGTCAACATAACGTGTTCATACTAAACATACAGGTTCAAAATACGAACAGCGTATTTGTCCGCGAAACACTCGCTGAATGCTTCGATTTCTTTTTTTCTCGTGTTCATGTTCCAAGTTATCGTTTGTAGACAGTAACAGACAAAAATACAATACAGTGTTGACACACGATATCTACAGCACCGTGTGAAAAGTATCAGCGATTTTTTAAGATCTCACAGCGCTAAGGTTGGCAAATGGTTTGTTTTTCTTCGTTTAAATGATTAATTTATTTAGAAAAGAAAACATAAAATCCTTCCTTGAGTTTAAGGTAATAATTAATCGAAAGATCTGATGAGATGCCTTACATGTCACATGTACTTACACAAATATGAATATCAATACGTTTTAACTAAGTTTCAGTCGTATGTTTTAAAATGACAGGTTGGTTTGCTTTTGTGTCGATTTTAGTTATCTTAACAGTTACAATAGACAAAATTCCAAAACAATCACATGATGGACAAAATTATTTCGTTACGATATCGGATAACATTTCAGGTACGGAAACTGCAAAGAACTAAAAACGATGTAAACTAACGTTTAATCTTAAAGAACAACAAAACCTCAGACAAAATGCTAAAAAGGAAAGTAAATATGACGCACGAATGAATTGCACACTGATTTTTTTTTAAAGAAACAACTGCATTGTTAAAAATTGTAATCCGCCATAATTTACAAACAAGTTAAACCCGGTAGATGTATCGCATTGTATTGTTTAACGTCCTATCAACAGCTATGGTCATATTAGAAATTACACATGCGAATAGCATTATAATTTGACCTGGTTGGATCTCATACATCCGTACTAGATGTGGTATTTCAGTATGATGGCGCTATAAAACCGTGCGTCAGTGGCCCGATATTTCATGAGTACCGTCTGAATATAGAAAAAGCTGTCGAGAGTGCATAAGATCCCAAAAGCAAACAAATTAACAAACAAACAAATTGGTCAATAAACATGTAATATTAAGACAGAACGGTACCTTTTCCAGAATTTTCGAGCCCTGTACGGACTGGCTGGGATCACAGGTAGAAGACAAGCTAATGTTACTGTGAGTACACGTGTGGTCAGACTCTACCTCAGCCAAGCTGTGACAATAAGGATCTTCCATACAAGCTATTATACATTCCATCATATCATGATTAGGGATTAAAGCCGAGATGTCTTCAGAGTGGAAACCAGAGTCCGCACAATCACCTCTAACCGTGAAAGTAGCCTGGCGAAACTCCGCTCCAATCGCAGGTAAAAGAAAAAAACTCAAAACCCAAAAGAGATATTTCTCCTCCATAGCGAGCAGCTCTTAGTTCCCTTAAATGGTACCGAATGCGTATGACTCGAAAATGCGATTCTGATTAGTATATAATGCCCCTTTGATCGATAGGTTCCGTTAACGCAAATATTGCTATAATCAAACAATCGATGGATAGTCGTTTGCAAGTCACATTGATTGCCTCTGAAGAATCAATTTCTAGGGAGGAACGTCCGGAAGAGCAAACATTGAAGACGTCGCCTCGTGTTTTATTTTTGAAAAGAACTATTGTAGCATTTTACTCCCAAACGTAATCTGCAAACAAAGAAAATAACGGAAATTCCAATATAATATATTTTGTTTATGTATCAGAGTATTGTATATATATTCCTGTTTGTCTATGCATGCTTTTATCCTTTTTGCCAATACATTACGGAATCGAGTCGTGTTTACTCATTCACCATTAATAATGGGCTCAAATAAACCGTGTTTATGTATCAAATATAAATGCTAATTAGTTGGGAAACCAGACATATTTGCAAAGCATTAGTAATGACAACACGCATTTCATAATAAGAAATAGAAATTGGAAGCATATGCTTGATTAAATGAAAAATACAGATAATCAAGAAAAAATCATTAAAGGGAATTTACAAGACAATCCTTTTTTTAAACAAAAACCACACAACCATCATTTGGATCTCAAATTTTCTATAAACACCTAACCCTATATGAACAGGGCTGTTCGGGTCTCTTACACATTTTACTATTTACCCATGGCTGTTGGTTTCACCTGGACATGTTCCCATATGACCTTTAATTTGCTGTTGGTGTCTCATGAATACCCGTCCTCATACAAAAATGTATAACCCTAGCAATGGTATCACCATCATCATCATATTGACGCCCGTTCTCATATGACTCAAGTAGCAATTGGTGTCCCCGAGGACACCCTTCTCAAATGACTATATAATGAACACCGGGGTTGTCAGTTTTACCGAATTTAATTACGAATATTACAAGTGGTGCCTGCCTTAAGCTTTAATACAAATAAACATGTAGTGAATGGTCGAATATATTGACCACGGATATCGAGCGGAAATGTCTGTTATATACATCTTTGATATACGTAGATAAAATTTTGCTTGTATTGAGCAGAGGTCACAATCAAACATCCCTCATTGTTTGGGTATTGTTTGAAGGGTCGTAAGAAAACATTTAAAACTAAGTATTTACGTCATGCTATTGTTGTATACTACAAAGTTACTCGAGGCGAACTAAACAGTGCATTTGATATATTTGCTTTTAAATCGACAAAATATTTACTTAAAGAAGTATAACCTTAATACCACATGTTGCTTCCCACCGTATAGATAAGCAACATATCTGGGCAATTCGACTACCCTTAGAAATATCGATAAATAATTGGATAATTTGATGCGTGTAAATATAATATTGGAACCCGGACTCAACGCCACTCGTCCAGGGCCTAGTTGTTAAATATATTAAATGTAAACTTTATTTAGTTTACAATAATTGCGAAACAAGTGATATCAATTTATATTAACAACGATTCCTGACCCGGTTTGAAGCGTGCGAGGGGTCTTACTGTGGGAGGAAACCGGAGCACCTAGCGGAAGACGTGTAGGACAGGCGACAGCTGAATAGGCTAGCCACAGTTTACCTTCAATTGTGAAATCGTGATAAAATCATTTCGGTAAAAATCAATAAAATTTTATGAAAATATGACACGCGTCAGTCTCTTAACTACCCATTTTATGGAACCCACACTCAGGTTTTGAAGTAAAGAAGAATTTCGATTTTCACTAATCAAGTGATTAAGCTAATCACCTGTTGAGCAACTGGGCCCTGGTCAATAGTTCGACATTTCAACTGGTTACGTCAAAAGATTAAAATCTGAAAGTGACAAAGATTCAGTTGGATCAGCATAACTGAAATGCACGTGTTTCTCAAAACGCGACACATTCACAATGTCAAAAATCGATAAAGTAGTTGGTCGCTTATATTAGTACCAGTACATCGTTGTGTAAACAATGTCATAAAAAGATTATTGACACAATACAATATCGTATTTCTGGTTTTAATTACTAAAATGTAGGGGTGTGTTTAACAATAAAACGTTTTACATTTTGATTTTAATTTATTTAAACTCAACAGACCCTAAGGTCCAATAATAGAATTGATACAATGTAAATTAAAAAAGCAATTACTGCATAGAATAGATAGCAAAAATTGCATATAAAAGTGCTTCTTTCAGCTGTTTTTTTTTAAATTCACAGAGAAAGAAACATACTGTCTATATTGTAAGTGTCCATGATAACATTTGTTTATTTTTGGCTTCTCATAAATCGGCTGAATTTACGTACATCAAGTCTGCGAAATGAGTTATTAAATAACGATAATTTACATGGTAACATAGATCTATACAGTATATAGATATCTGATGGCAAGATACAGATTTGATCAGATAAGAGCAGTCAAAGAGCCTTTGGACATATTTTTACAGTTTTCAGACTTAACAAATAATCGCAAATCAAAAATCGGAGTAAAATGTATATTTAATGAAGTATATTGGATATTCCCCAAAATAATAAGTGGGTCCGACGGATGCAAATTAGTCCCACAATGCAACGGGTGGATTATCAGTCAACACAAAATGGCGGGACGCCGAAAGCGTGGGCCTGCCGAAACGCAGACAGATTCTGCCGAAAAGAAACGTAAAAGAGACTGAAATCGACAACTTTGAAACTCAGCAAAAGAAGAAAAAGGAATTAACTCGAATTTCGATTTTGCCGGACGCCTATTGTATTGGATTGCTGCTTAGCTTTTCCCGTATTCCTCGAACATTTTCAATTTCACCGATCAGAATTTTATCGGTGTTTTGTCGGTTATTACGAGAATAGTTTGCTAATATGTTCAAATGAATGCATTATTTGGCAACTTCACGTATACCTGATATGTAAACAACGGTCATGTGTGTAGTTTATGAGTAGTGGACATGTATGTTGTTGTAACCTCGTTCTCGACTCCGTGACAAATCACGCGATAAAAATAAATGCGGCGAGTTATTTTTAAACACTGATGTTGCAAGGATTCCCCCGGTCAAGCGTCCAGTCCAATGGTCATTTTGATGTAAGGAGAGCGTGAATGAGCATGTTGAATTGCCATTAATACATACGGGCAACTAGAAATTTAGGTTATTTGGAAGTATGCGGCTTTAATTTTCATCCCTCAGTCACGATACCATTCATATACCCTTTTAATATCACTTTGTAATTGGCCACAATCTGATACTTCATTAACCGACTTTAAAATAGTACTATCATCAGCAATCATTCATGAGTAAGACAGTTTTAAAACAGATGGCAGATCATTAATAAAAAGTAAAAATAATTTTGGACCTAAAATCGAACCTTGTGTAACCCCGTAAGTTACATCGCACCAACCGGAAGTTGCACCATTCTGTAACTATCGTTACGTCGCCGGTCCCAATTCTGGTTTTTACGCGACGGAGAGAGAGATCATAGGGCAATGCCTTTATTGGCACGGCTTTGATAGGGATACTTTGAATCCCTTGACTTTTTTGCCGCACACAACCGAATCTTCCAGACGATTCCAGTCGACTACTGTTCTTATGAAGAAAGAGTTTTAATAAGGATTTATTGTGGCTCGTTGTACTTGGTATGGTTTACTGTTGTTAGTTGCATATGTGTCCACAATGTTTGTTGATATAAAGTTGCCCAAGTTTCGTGGTGTTCTGATGGCAGTTTTAGGTCTAGATTTTTGTAGGAAATCAGATGATGGTATGGCTGGTACCAACCCCTCGACAATTTTGAATATATAGATGAGGCGTTGTGCGGTTCTCCTTGATTTGAGTGATGGTAAATCCAAATCTTTTAGCATTTTTGTCACACATCCTTCTTCTCGGCCGGAGTATTTTTTTTTATTTATGAACCGGGCTGCCTGTCTTTGTATTCTCTCTAGCTTCTCAATTTCAGGTTTGGTATACGGGTCCCAGACGATGGATCCATATTCCATAATTGATCTTACGAGCGAGATGTAGGCAGTGTTTTTGCAGTTTTTGTTGCAGTGGCGTAGATTGCGTCTTAGGAAGCCTAATGTTGAGTTTGCTTTCTTTGCTACATTTTTAATGCGAGTACTCCATTTTAGGTCTTCTGAGATTTGTAGGCCGAGATACGGGTTGTTTTGTACTTGTTTGGAGGATGTACCCGTTACATGCAAGTGTATAGATTTTTTTGGCTTTGGTTTTTTATGCTGAGTATGTACCACTTTTTTGCATTAGTCTAGATGTCATCCCAAAGTTTCTGCCCAGTTTTCAAGGTTTTTGAGGTCGTTTTGTAGTGTCACATGGTCTGAAAACTTTTAATGTTCCTGTAAAGTAGGCAGTCTTCTGCAAAAAGTCGGACAGATGATTTAACTGTCTGGTAAGTCGTTGATATGACAGAGGAATAACAACGGCCCGAGGACTGTTCCTTGGGGGGGGGGGGGGGGGGGGGGGGGGGGCACCTGAGTCGACTATGACCTCTTCTGATTGTTCCCCTTCTAGGACGACGCGCAGCTTTCTGTTGGTTAGGAATGGGTTGGTCCTCGGATCCCGTAATGGTCCAGTTTGTACAGCAGTTTGTTATGGGGTACTGTGTCAAATGCTTTTGAGATGTCCAAAATTGTTACATCTACCTGATTTCCTGCCTCGTATGCTTTTGTGAAGACTTGGAGTGTTGTTAGCAGCTGTTTCGCATGAGTACCCTCATCGAAAGCCGTGGTTTAATGATGTCAAGACCTTGTTTTTATCTAGATGTTTTAGCATATGTTTGCATACGATGTGTTCCAGGATCTTGCATGCGACAGATGTTAGGGAGACCGGTCTGTAGTTTTCAGCGGAGTGTCTGTCTCCCTTTTGAAGATGCATGAAATATTTGCATTTAGAAAGTCTGATGGTAGTTTGCCTGTACCGATGGATGTATTTTGTATTTTGTTGGGTATTTTATCTGGGTCTGAAGCTTCTGTTGGGTTTATTTTCTTGAGAAGTTTGATTAAAACACTTTGTTGTCTATTACATACGTAGGAATTTAACCAGTTGAAAAATTTACCTTCGGTCCCATATAATATTAGTTTATGCAGCAGTAACGAATGGCTAACCATGTCAAATGCTTTTGAAAAACATGTATAAATAGCATGAACTTCATTCTTTTGGTCAAATTCCTTTGATATAGAATCAGTAAAACAGACAAGATTTGTGACTTTTGATCTTCTAGACATAAAACCGTGTTCACCATGTGCAGCCTCACAATTGGAGATGCGGTATTGTGGGATATGGGGAGTCGGCACCGAAGCGGCAAGGCAAGGCAAGCACAATTCATTATATATGATATTTGTAACAACTACCAGCCATGCATTTATTGGCAGATACCAAGAAAAAATATTGATATATCTTGCAATCCATCTTTGAAGGTTAACTAAACAGTATGCATCTAACTAGCACCTTCATTAACTAATCATTAATATAGTTGCTAGAAAGATTACAGAGGTTATGGAACAGAACCAAGAACTCATCAGGGTATTATAATACATGTACTTAATATCACATATGATCAAAATCCGTTCAAAATGAAGTTGCTAGAACAAAGAAAAGACATGTCTATAAATACCAACAATGACCTTGAACTCGACGTCCTGAAACACGAACTCGTTCAAAGCATTTTTTTTTTTTATTACTTGGCCATTAAATGAAGTTTGATCAAAATCCGTTTAAAATAAAGTCGCTACAGTGTTGCTAAACAGGTTCACTCAAGAATATGAATAATTCAGCAGTGAGGATGACCTTGACAATAAAACACAAAAAAATGTACGTGGTATTCTCATGTTTGACCAATACATGATTTGTTTGTTTTTGTTTAACGTCCTATTAACAGCCAGGGTCATTTAAGGACGTGCCAGGTTTTGGAGGTGGAGGAAAGCCGGAGTACCCGGAGAAAAACCACCGGCCTACGGTCAGTACCTGGCAACTGCCCCACGTAGGTTTCGAACTCGCAACCCAGAGGTGGAGGGCTAGTGTTAAAGAGTCGGGACACCTTAACCACTCGGCCACCGCGGACTCCACCAATACATGAAGTTTAACCAAAATCTGTTGGCGGTCAAATGCACGTAATGCACGTACGATTGGAAAGATAGGAATGAGGGATTTTGGTCAAACTTCACACAAAGATAAAGGGCATTAATATCTTGATCAAGCTCGAGTTTCAGGGTTGTTTGGTCAAGGTCACTGATCATTTTATCAATCCTTGTCAGCGCTCTAGGGGCATCAATCCTGGTGGGATTTTAATTTAACTCCACACAATTACACATTACCATAATAGCTCGGTCAAGTTCGAGCTTCAGGGTTGTTTGGTCAAGGTCAAGGCCACCGTTACTATTGTTAGAAAATCAAAAATTCTTAAAAAGAATTCAATAATTACAGTGTAACAGCTGGGGGGGGGGGGGGGGGGGGGGGGGGGGGGGGTGTGTAGGGGACGTGAATTCTTATATACATGTTTATATTATATTATGTACAAGTATGATTATCACTTTGGCTAATTTCAAATTCAACCTGACTAAAAACAGTCCAATTAACAACAAAATGCAGATAGATTTTTAAATATTTTATTTACATGTAACTTAAATTTTCATTAACATCCAACATTGTACATGGTAAGTTCTTTTCATGGATAATAAATGGTTTTCTCTCTAGTAGTTTTACCAGAGACAATCATTCCATGACTTCATCCAAATGTCATATTAACATCAGTGTCAGTGTACATTAAAGTTAGCACCACTCAATCCGGAAACTTACCAATCTAATTTTAGAATGAATATAGATTAAAATCGACCTCTATACATAGCGTAGAATGAATATAGATTAAAATCGACCTCTATACATAGCGTAGAATGAATATAGATTAAAATCGACCTCTATACATAGCGTAGAATGAATATAGATTAAAATCGACCTCTATACATAGCGTAGAATGAATATAGATTAAAATCGACCTCTATACATAACGTAGCCCTGCACTTGTGTCTACAACACATTCCAACCCTGTGGTACACTAACATAAAGTCTTGGTAAAGTTTATCAGCTGACACAAGCTTACAACAACTTATTCTCAAAAGAGGCATTAAGCTGAAAATGTGTCATTTTCAAATATCCAGCAAAAAATGCCATTCACACAAAGTGCCATTTGTTGTAACCTGGGACATCTGGCACCATTTTTCAAATTCCAACAGGAAGATTATGACTCTTAATGCTTGCTCTAATAAATACTATATATCTGCAATGTTGATGTGTTGTCAGGAAGTATTTAGCTGTTGTTTCAGTGCAGTATTTTCCCTTTGTAATTGCGAGATTCGTGCCTTGTTTTGTTCGAGGCGGTTTTCTAGGGACTGTATCAAAGGTGCGTTCATCACTTCCATGATGTGGCACAGAGATTTTGTGTAGACTGAAAAAAAGAAAAATAATAAAATAAATACATTATCAATTTTCTTTTACAACAACAGGATTAGATTTTGCTTCGTTATCAACATTTATTCAAAAGAACTTGTCTTATCGTTCTAATTATTCAACATGTTTTCAATTACATGGACTTTTGCTAGCACTCTGGTTATCTTCAGCATCAAAACTGGGCCGACAAGAGTGATTCATATAAGCTGTGACTTGTTTCTTTTTTTTTCTTCAATTCAATTTACAGTGCAAGTTGTCACTCTTTAAAAAATCTCATAGATGCTTGAACGGAAATCTTATCAACAAGTTTTAGAATTCCATTACAAAAACTACAAGAAAATCATTTACAAGTGATATTCAAATTATTAAACAGGACAACTAATATAATTTCTACTTTCAACTGTTTAGAGTTAATTGTAAATTTTTATTTTTTCATGATTTATTTTTAGGGTGAAAATATACTAAGATGTTTGCACAACCAAAACTTTCAAATAGAATATAAAACATGACTATAAACAATAACATTTCCCTCAACATATTTGAATAAAAATAAATTGTATTGTTAAAACATCAAACATGAAAAAATAAAGAATACTGACATATGAACAAACTTAATATTGATAAAACAAAGGCAAATTATGTACTAAATATGGTAGAAAATTAAATATAAATAAAAATTGTTCCACTGCCATTTTCTTAGATTATTCCATCAAATATGTCAACACAATTCCAAATTCTACTAATTCAAATACATGTATACATTTTATTTCCTATAAAAAAAAAGAAACAAGAGATCCCAAAGGGATCTTGGCGCCCACCATTGAATGTTCTTCATAGGTTCCATGTCAGATTGATCTTTTCTCTACTTTTCTCTTCTTCTAAGTCTTACTAATCTGTGTAAACTCAGAAGAAACCTCTAGTACTTTTCAAACAAGGGAAACCTATATATAAAATTTAAGATTTAGGCACCAAGGGGAACCTATATATATGGAATTTGAGAAAGATTCCTTCAGTGCTTTCTGAGAAATAGTGATAACAACTTCAATTGTCAAAATCCAAGATGGCTGCTTGTCGGCCATGTTGTTTTCCGATTGGTCTCAAAATGCAATATGCATAACTAGGCACCTGGGGGAACCTACATATGAAATTTCAGGAAGATCCCTTCATTAGTTTCTTAGTAATAGTGATAACCAGTTTCAATTTTCGAAATCCAAGATGGCTGCCTGTCGGCCATGTTGTTTTCTGATTGGTCTCAAAATGCAATATGCATAACTAGGCACCAAGGGGAACCTACATATGAAATTGGAGAAAGATCCAATCAAAACTTTCTCAGAAATAGCGATAACAAACTTCTATGGTCAAAATCCAAGATGGCTGCCTGTCCGCCATGTTGTTTTCCGATCAGTCCCAAAATGCGATATGCATTACTAGGCACCAAGGGGAACCTACATATGAAATTTGAGAAAGATCCCTTCAGTACTTTCTCAGAAATGGCAATAACAAACTTTAATGGTCAAAATCCAAGATGGCTGCCTGTCGGCCATGTTGTTTTCCGATTGGTCTCAAAATGCTATATGCATAACTAAGCACCAAGGGGAACCTACATAACAAATATGAAAAAGATCCCTTTAGTACTTTCACAGAAATAGCGATAACAAACTTCAATTGTCAAAATCCAAGATGGCTGCTTGTCGGCCATGTTGTTTTCCGATTGGTCTCAAAATGCAATATGCATAACTAGGCACCTGGGGGAACCTACATATGAAATTTCAGGAAGATCCCTTCATTAGTTTCTTAGTAATAGTGATAACCAGTTTCAATTTTCGAAATCCAAGATGGCTGCCTGTCGGCCATGTTGTTTTCTGATTGGTCTCAAAATGCAATATGCATAACTAGGCACCAAGGGAACCTACATATGAAATTGGAGAAAGATCCAATCAAAACTTTCTCAGAAATAGCGATAACAAACTTCTATGGTCAAAATCCAAGATGGCTGCCTGTCGGCCATGTTGTTTTCCGATCAGTCCCAAAATGCGATATGCATTACTAGGCACCAAGGGGAACCTACATATGAAATTTGAGAAAGATCCCTTCAGTACTTTCTCAGAAATGGCAATAACAAACTTTAATGGTCAAAATCCAAGATGGCTGCCTGTCGGCCATGTTGTTTTCCGATTGGTCTCAAAATGCTATATGCATAACTAAGCACCAAGGGGAACCTACATAACAAATATGAAAAAGATCCCTTTAGTACTTTCACAGAAATAGCGATAACAAACTTCAATTGTCAAAATCCAAGATGGCTGCCTGTCGGCCATGTTGTTTTCAGATCGGTCTCAAAATGCAATATGCATAACTAGGCACTAAGGGGAACCTACATATGAAATTTGAGAAAGATCCCTTCTGTGCTTTTTGAGAAATAGTGATAACAATCTTCAATTGTCAAAATCCAAGATGGCTGCCTGTCGGCCATGTTGTTTTCCGATTGGTCTCAAAATGCAATATGCATAACTAGGCACCAAGGGGAACCTACATATGAAATTTGAGAAAGATCCCTTCAGTGCTTTCTTAGAAATAGCGATAACAAACTTCAATGGTCAAAATCCAAGATGGCTGCCCGTCGGCCATGTTGTTTTCCGATCGGTCCCAAAATGCAATATGCATAACTAAGCACCAAGGGAAACCTACATTTAAAATTTGAGAAAGATCCCTACAGTACTTTCTCAGAAATAGCGATAACAAACTTCAATGGTCAAAATCCAAGATGGCTGCCCGTCGGCCATGTTGTTTTCCGATCGGTCCCAAAATGCAATATGCATAACTAGGCACCAAGGGAAACCCACATATCAAATTTGAGAAAGATCCCTTCAGTACTTTCTTAGAAATAGCGATAACAAACTTCAATTGTCAAAATCCAAGATGGCTGCCTGTCGGCCATGTTGTTTTCCGATCGGTCCCAAAATGCAATATGCATAACTAGGCACCAAGGGAAACCAACATATGAAATTTGAGAAAGATCCCTTCAGCTCTTTCTCAGAAATAGCGATAACAAACTTCAATGGTCAAAATCCAAGATGGCTGCCTGTCGGCCATGTTGTTTTCCGATCGGTCCCAAAATGCAATATGCATAACTAGGCACCAAGGGGAACCTATATATGAAATTTGAGAAAGATCCCTTCAGTACTTTCTGAGGATTAGCGATAACAAGAATTGTTTACGGACGGACGGACGGACGGAGGGAGGGACGGACGGACGGACGGACCACGGACCACGGACGCAGGGCGATTTGAATAGCCCACCATCATGATGATGGTGGGCTAAAAACAAAAACAAAAGTCTTTTTTTAAGCATCTGGTTACCATGCCTACCTGCTGAATTGTGTATGGTTGTGATGAGGTCAAGGTCATTTGAGGTGACCTTGCTATATGCTTCTGCCTCCTCTTGTGACAGGATCTTGGGAAGCTCTACAAGGGAGTCCAGACAGGCCCTACCCAGACCTGCACTGGGAACAATATGAAGAGGTACCTCTATGGGCGAATACCTAGAAGTAGAATGAAATATCTTACAAATCAAATATTTTTGCTTAAAAATGGCTAGTAATCCCATCACCTGAGGGAAAATTCTTGGAATTCTGAAACAAAATACTGTATGAACCATAACTGTCTGAGAGATACATGTCAGATCTCACCTGAGGCTACATCTCCCAAAGCTCTACTGACCGAGCTTAGGGCGGGTTGGTGGTTTAATAGTATCTGAAATTTGATATGAGTTGTATTCTCCTTAAATGCTGATAAAAAACACACATATAATGTTCTCCTTAAATGCTGATAAAAAACACACATATAATGTCTAACAACTTTCACATGGTTGCTTATGATTTAATACAAGAGTACCAGTGAACATGACAAAATTTGATATGAGTTGTATTCTCCTTAAATGCTGATAAAAAACACACATATAATGGCTAACAACTTTCACATGTGGTTGCTTATGATTTAATACAAGAGTCCCAGTGAACATGACAAAATTGTATACATACTGAGGAGGAAAACTTTCCAACACTTGGGACTGGAAACAGGTAACCTGGATACGATTTTGCTGGAAAAAATGAAAATAATGAAAGGTTACATGATTTACAAATGAACAAAAAGTCTCATGGATGTCTTTAAAGAAATTTTTAACTTAGGCTGTACATAAAGGTAAGACTACAATGTAAGACTGATGAAATCATCTACGATCTATATTCTGTACAATTACATTACGATGTATCAACCAAACGTCTGAGTTCTGTATATTTGAAATAAATGTGTTAATTCAAGCTAGTAAGTCCACCTGCCCATATAGTTTACATCCCCTATCATTTATCTGGAAATTCAACTTTGTCTGAGTACTGTACACAACATTAGTGACTTTGAGTACCAACCTTAGTGACTTTGTCAGAGTACCAACCTTAGTGACTTTGTCAGAGTACCAACCTTAGTGACTTTGTCAGAGTACAAAACCTTAGTGACTTTGTCAGAGTACGAAACATTAGTGACTTTGTCAGAGTACACAACCTTAGTGACTTTGTCAGAGTACACAACCTTAGTGACTTTGTCAGAGTACACAACCTTAGTGACTTTGTCAGAGTACACAACCTTAGTGACTTTGTCAGAGTACACAACCTTAGTGACTTTGTCAGAGTACCAACCTTAGTGACTTTGACAGAGTACACAACCTTAGTGACTTTGTCAGAATACACAACCTTAGTGACTTTGTCAGAGTACACAACTTTAGTGACTTTGAGTACACAATTTTAGTAACTTTTTCTGAGTACAAAACCTTAGTGACTTTGTCAGAGTACGAAACATTAGTGACTTTGTCAGAGTACAAAACATAAGTGATTTTGAGTACCAACCTTAGTGACTTTGTCAGAGTACGAAACATTAGTGACTTTGTCAGAGTACAAAACCTTAGTGACTTTGTCAGAGTACGAAACATTAGTGACTTTGTCAGAGTACAAAACATAAGTGATTTTGAGTACCAACCTTAGTGACTTTGTCAGAGTACAAAACATTCGTGACTTTGTCAGAGTACACAACCTTAGTGACTTTGTCAGAGTACGAAACATTAGTGACTTTGTCAGAGTACACAACCTTAGTGACTTTGTCAGAGTACACAACCTTAGTGACTTTGTCAGTGTACACAACCGTATTGACTTTACCTTAGTGACTTTGTCTGAGTACAAAACATAAGTGATTTTGAGTACCAACCTTAGTGACTTTGTCAGAGTACAAAACATTCGTGACTTTGTCAGAGTACACAACCTTATTGACTTTGTCAGAGTACACAACCTTAGTGACTTTGTCAGAGTACACAACCTTAGTGACTTTGTCAGAGTACACAACCTTAGTGACTTTGTTTGAAAACACAACAGTAGTGACAGTGACTTTGTCAGAGTACAAAACCTTGGTGACTTTGAGTACCAACCTTAGTGACTTTGAGTACAAACCTTGGTGACTTTGAGTACAAACCTTGGTGACTTTGAGTACCAACCTTAGTGACTTTGTTGGTGTAAACAACCTTAGTGACTTTGAGTACCAACCTTAGTGACTTTGAGTACCAACCTTAGTGACTTTGAGTACCAACCTTAGTGACTTTGAGTACCAACCTTAGTGACTTTGAGTACCAACCTTAGTGACTTTGAGTAACAACCTTAGTGACTTTGTTGGTGTAAACAACCTTGGTGACTTTGAGTACCAACCTTAGTGACTTTGAGTACCAACCTTAGTGACTTTGAGTAACAACCTTAGTGACTTTGAGTACAAACCTTGGTGACTTTGAGTACCAACCTTAGTGACTTTGTTGGTGTAAACAACCTTGGTGACTTTGTTGGTGTAAACAACCTTAGTGACTTTGAGTACCAACCTTAGTGACTTTGAGTACCAACCTTAGTGACTTTGAGTACAAACCTTGGTGACTTTGAGTACCAACCTTAGTGACTTTGAGTACCAACCTTAGTGACTTTGTTGGTGTAAACAACCTTGGTGACTTTGTTGGTGTAAACAACCTTAGTGACTTTGAGTACCAACCTTAGTGACTTTGAGTACCAACCTTAGTGACTTTGAGTACCAACCTTAGTGACTTTGAGTACAAACCTTGATGACTTTGTTGGTGTAAACAACCTTAGTGACTTTGTTGGTGTAAACAACCTTGGTGACTTTGAGTACCAACCTTAGTGACTTTGAGTACCAACCTTGGTGACTTTGAGTACCAACCTTAGTGACTTTGAGTACAAACCTTGGTGACTTTGAGTAACAACCTTAGTGACTTTGAGTACCAACCTTGGTGACTTTGAGTACCAACCTTGGTGACTTTGAGTACCAACCTTGGTGACTTTGAGTACAAACCTTGGTGACTTTGAGTACAAACCTTGGTGACTTTGAGTAACAACCTTAGTGACTTTGTTGGTGTAAACAACCTTGGTGACTTTGAGTACCAACCTTAGTGACTTTGAGTACCAACCTTAGTGACTTTGTTGGTGTAAACAACCTTGGTGACTTTGAGTAACAACCTTAGTGACTTTGAGTACAAACCTTGATGACTTCGAGTACCAACCGTAGTGACTTTGAGTACCAACCTTAGTGACTTTGTTGGTGTAAACAACCTTAGTGACTTTGAGTAACAACCTTAGTGACTTTGAGTACAAACCTTGGTGACTTTGAGTACCAACCTTAGTGACTTTGAGTACAAACCTTGGTGACTTTGAGTACACAACCTTAGTGACTTTGTCAGAGTACACAACCTTAGTGACTTTGTCAGAGTACCAACCTTAGTGACTTTGACAGAGTACACAACCTTAGTGACTTTGTCAGAGTACACAACCTTAGTGACTTTGTCAGAGTACACAACCTTAGTGACTTTGTCAGAGTACACAACCTTAGTGACTTTGTCAGAGTACCAACCTTAGTGACTTTGACAGAGTACACAACCTTAGTGACTTTGTCAGAATACACAACCTTAGTGACTTTGTCAGAATACACAACCTTAGTGACTTTGTCAGAGTACACAATTTTAGTAACTTTTTCTGAGTACAAAACCTTAGTGACTTTGTCAGAGTACGAAACATTAGTGACTTTGTCAGAGTACAAAACATAAGTGATTTTGAGTACCAACCTTAGTGACTTTGTCAGAGTACGAAACATTAGTGACTTTGTCAGAGTACAAAACCTTAGTGACTTTGTCAGAGTACGAAACATTAGTGACTTTGTCAGAGTACAAAACATAAGTGATTTTGAGTACCAACCTTAGTGACTTTGTCAGAGTACAAAACATTCGTGACTTTGTCAGAGTACACAACCTTAGTGACTTTGTCAGAGTACGAAACATTAGTGACTTTGTCAGAGTACACAACCTTAGTGACTTTGTCAGAGTACACAACCTTAGTGACTTTGTCAGTGTACACAACCGTATTGACTTTACCTTAGTGACTTTGTCTGAGTACAAAACATAAGTGATTTTGAGTACCAACCTTAGTGACTTTGTCAGAGTACAAAACATTCGTGACTTTGTCAGAGTACACAACCTTATTGACTTTGTCAGAGTACACAACCTTAGTGACTTTGTCAGAGTACACAACCTTAGTGACTTTGTCAGAGTACACAACCTTAGTGACTTTGTTTGAAAACACAACAGTAGTGACAGTGACTTTGTCAGAGTACAAAACCTTGGTGACTTTGAGTACCAACCTTAGTGACTTTGAGTACAAACCTTGGTGACTTTGAGTACAAACCTTGGTGACTTTGAGTACCAACCTTAGTGACTTTGTTGGTGTAAACAACCTTAGTGACTTTGAGTACCAACCTTAGTGACTTTGAGTACCAACCTTAGTGACTTTGAGTAACAACCTTAGTGACTTTGTTGGTGTAAACAACCTTGGTGACTTTGAGTACCAACCTTAGTGACTTTGAGTACCAACCTTAGTGACTTTGAGTACCAACCTTAGTGACTTTGAGTACAAACCTTGGTGACTTTGTTGGTGTAAACAACCTTAGTGACTTTGAGTACCAACCTTAGTGACTTTGAGTAACAACCTTAGTGACTTTGAGTACCAACCTTAGTGACTTTGAGTACCAACCTTGGTGACTTTGAGTACCAACCTTAGTGACTTTGAGTACCAACCTTGGTGACTTTGAGTACCAACCTTAGTGACTTTGAGTACAAACCTTGGTGACTTTGTTGGTGTAAACAACCTTAGTGACTTTGAGTACCAACCTTAGTGACTTTGAGTACCAACCTTAGTGACTTTGTTGGTGTAAACAACCTTAGTGACTTTGAGTAACAACCTTAGTGACTTTGAGTACCAACCTTAGTGACTTTGAGTACAAACCTTGGTGACTTTGAGTACCAACCTTAGTGACTTTGTTGGTGTAAACAACCTTAGTGACTTTGAGTAACAACCTTAGTGACTTTGTTGGTGTAAACAACCTTAGTGACTTTGAGTACCAACCTTAGTGACTTTGAGTACCAACCTTAGTGACTTTGAGTAACAACCTTAGTGACTTTGTTGGTGTAAACAACCTTGGTGACTTTGAGTACCAACCTTAGTGACTTTGAGTACCAACCTTAGTGACTTTGAGTACAAACCTTGGTGACTTTGAGTACCAACCTTAGTGACTGAGTACCAACCTTGGTGACTTTGAGTACCAACCTTAGTGCCTTTGAGTACCAACCTTAGTGACTTTGAGTACCAACCTTAGTGACTTTGAGTACCAACCTTAGTGACTGAGTACCAACCTTGGTGACTTTGAGTACCAACCTTAGTGACTTTGAGTAACAACCTTAGTGACTTTGTTGGTGTAAACAACCTTGGTGACTTTGAGTACCAACCTTAGTGACTTTGTTGGTGTAAACAACCTTGGTGACTTTGAGTACCAACCTTAGTGACTTTGAGTACAAACCTTGGTGACTTTGAGTACCAACCTTAGTGACTTTGAGTACAAACCTTGGTGACTTTGAGTACCAACCTTAGTGACTTTGAGTACCAACCTTAGTGACTTTGAGTAACAACCTTAGTGACTTTGTTGGTGTAAACAACCTTAGTGACTTTGAGTACCAACCTTAGTGACTTTGAGTACCAACCTTAGTGACTTTGAGTACCAACCTTAGTGACTTTGAGTACAAACCTTGATGACTTTGAGTACAAACCTTGGTGACTTTGAGTACCAACCTTGATGACTTTGTTGGTGTAAACAACCTTAGTGACTTTGAGTACCAACCTTGGTGACTTTGTTGGTGTAAACAACCTTGGTGACTTTGAGTACCAACCTTAGTGACTTTGAGTAACAACCTTAGTGACTTTGTTGGTGTAAACAACCTTAGTGACTTTGACTACCAACCTTAGTGACTTTGAGTACCAACCTTAGTGACTTTGAGTACCAACCTTAGTGACTTTGAGTACCAACCTTAGTGACTTTGAGTACCAACCTTAGTGACTTTGTTGGTGTAAACAACCTTGGTGACTTTGTTGGTGTAAACAACCTTAGTGACTTTGTTGGTGTAAACAACCTTAGTGACTTTGAGTACCAACCTTAGTGACTTTGAGTAACAACTTTAGTGACTTTGAGTAACAACCTTGGTGACTTTGAGTACCAACCTTAGTGACTTTGAGTACAAACCTTGGTGACTTTGAGTAACAACCTTAGTGACTTTGTTGGTGTAAACAACCTTAGTGACTTTGAGTACCAACCTTGGTGACTTTGAGTACAAACCTTGATGACTTTGTTGGTGTAAACAACCTTAGTGACTTTGAGTACCAACCTTAGTGACTTTGAGTACCAACCTTAGTGACTTTGTTGGTGTAAACAACCTTGGTGACTTTGAGTACCAACCTTAGTGACTTTGAGTACCAACCTTAGTGACTTTGAGTACCAACCTTAGTGACTTTGAGTACCAACCTTAGTGACTTTGAGTACCAACCTTAGTGACTTTGTTGGTGTAAACAACCTTGGTGACTTTGAGTACCAACCTTAGTGACTTTGAGTAACAACCTTGGTGACGGTGAGTACCAACCTTAGTGACTTTGAGTAACAACCTTGGTGACTGTGAGTACCAACCTTAGTGACTTTGAGTACCAACCTTAGTGACTTTGGGTACCAACCTTGATGACTTTGAGTACCAACCTTAGTGACTTTGAGTACCAACCTTGGTGACTGTGAGTACCAACCTTAGTGACTGTGAGTACCAACCTTAGTGACTTTGAGTACAAACCTTAGTAACTTTGAGTACCAACCTTAGTGACTGAGTACCAACCTTGGTGACTTTGAGTACCAACCTTAGTGACTTTGAGTACCAACCTTAGTGACTTTGTTGGTGTAAACAACCTTAGTGACTTTGAGTACCAACCTTAGTGACTTTGTTGGTGTAAACAACCTTAGTGACTTTGAGTACCAACCTTGGTGACTTTGAGTACAAACCTTAGTATTTTTTTCTTGGTTAAACACAGAGAATATCAGACCTATGAATCCTTCATCCATCATTTGGTACATCGCTTGTGTCCTCACATCTGTCAATAAAAACAGCAGATTAAGAAAAGGAAATCAAGCTTTCTTATAATGAAATCAATACTAAATGACATTTATGATTTTATAATTCTGGTTTCCATATTTGTGAATTCCTTGAAAGACAGTCATGTTATGAAAGTTTACAGTAAAACCTAACAGTTTTGAGCTACATCTGTGCTAGTAGTGGTATCAGTCTATAGCACTGACAGTTGATACTAAACTTACCTACATGAGACGGCCAGACAGTTATATGTGAAGTAACGGGCCCTGACAGTTGATACTAAACTTACCATCATGAGACGGCCAGACAGTTATATGTGAAGTAACCGGCCCTGACAGTTGATACTAAACTTACCTACATGAGACGGCCAGACAGTTATATGTGTAGTAACAGGCCCTGACAGTTGATACTAAACTTACCATCATGAGACGGCCAGACAGTTATATGTACGTGTAGTAACTGGCCCTGACAGTTGATACTAAACTTACCATCATGAGACGGCCAGACAGTTATATGTGTAGTAACCGGCCCTGACAGTTGATACTAAACTTACCATCATGAGACGGCCAGACAGTTATATGTACGTGTAGTAACAGGCCCTGACAGTTGATACTAAACTTACCATCATG
Source organism: Pecten maximus (assembly GCF_902652985.1). Classification (NCBI taxonomy): domain Eukaryota; kingdom Metazoa; phylum Mollusca; class Bivalvia; order Pectinida; family Pectinidae; genus Pecten; species Pecten maximus. Next base: position 20,166,711 of record NC_047033.1, on the reverse strand, counting down.
AGACGGCCAGACAGTTATATGTACGTGTAGTAACCGGCCCTGACAGTTGATACTAAACTTACCTACATCAGACGGCCAGACAGTTATATGTGAAGTAACCGGCCCTGACAGTTGATACTAAACTTACCATCATGAGATGGCCAGACAGTTATATGTGTAGTAACCGGCCCTGACAGTTGATACTAAACTTACCATCATGAGATGGCCAGACAGTTATATGTGTAGTAACCGGCCCTGACAGTTGATACTAAACTTACCTACATGAGATGGCCAGACAGTTATATGTGAAGTAACAGGCCCTGACAGTTGATACTAAACTTACCTACATGAGATGGCCAGACAGTTGATACTAAACTTACCTACATGAGACGGCCAGACAGTTGATACTAAACTTACCTACATGAGATGGCCAGACAGTTATATGTGTAGTAACTGGCCCTGACAGTTGATACTAAACTTACCTACATGAGACGGCCAGACAGTTGATACTAAACTTACCTACATGAGATGGCCAGACAGTTATATGTGAAGTAACCGGCCCTGACAGTTGATACTAAACTTACCTACATGAGACGGCCAGACAGTTATATGTGTAGTAACCCGCCCAGACAGTTGATACTAAACTTACCATCATGAGACGGCCAGACAGTTATATGTGTAGTAACCGGCCCAGACAGTTGATACTAAACTTACCTACATGAGACGGCCAGACAGTTATATGTGTAGTAACTGGCCCTGACAGTTGATACTAAACTTACCTACATGAGACGGCCAGACAGTTATATGTGTAGTAACTGGCCCTGACAGTTGATACTAAACTTACCTACATGAGACGGCCAGACAGTTATATGTGTAGTAACTGGCCCTGACAGTTGATACTAAACTTACCTACATGAGACGGCCAGACAGTTGATACTAAACTTACCTACATGAGACGGCCAGACAGTTATATGTGTAGTAACTGGCCCTGACAGTTGATACTAAACTTACCTACATGAGACAGCCAGACAGTTGATACTAAACTTACCTACATGAGACGGCCAGACAGTTATATGTGTAGTAACTGGCCCTGACAGTTGATACTAAACTTACCTACATGAGACGGCCAGACAGTTGATACTAAACTTACCTACATGAGACGGCCAGACAGTTATATGTGTAGTAACTGGCCCTGACAGTTGATACTAAACTTACCTACATGAGACGGCCAGACAGTTATATGTGGATGAGAGTGATACCAGCCTAAAACTCTTAAGGGACGCTGGAGCTCTTTGGCCAAGTCCTGAAAAAAACACAATTAAAATCTTAACAATAATTTGAATATTATTGTCATATTTCACAATAGATCTAATTTAAAAGAAGTCCTTATCAGTAATATAAAAAACAACTGTAATAACAATAACTTATGAACATATGAAGTTTAAAGTTTCCATTCCTATGTTTAAAAAGTGCAGGCATAAAAAGTTAAGAATGAATAAATACATTATTTATAAGGTGTAAAAATCATAAACAGTAACATGGTCATCTTAACCATTTATTGTCTAAGAAGAACCAGTATGTATATAGAAATGCCAAAACACCGGTTTTTACCTCGGCCTTTGTTGATGCATCAGACAATTGTTCTGGGGAAATTTCTACTCTATCGGGCTGTTTATCTGATCGCCTCAATATGATAACTGCAGATATATGCGACACTCTGTTCTCATCAATCTGAAATCAAAGATAAGATACAGTAACAAAGCGCATGATTAATTAAATTTAAATCACTGCCTCCGCTAGGGATCAAACCCGGACCTCTGGCTTACTAGACTTATGCTCAACCGATCGAGCTAAAGAGAAGATCTCTCTAGCCGAGCGGTATATTGCGGCTAGTATTTACCAGGGTTACATACTCCCCCTCCAGGAAAGAACTCGTTCTCGAGTTTCCAGGGGTAACAGTGATGCTTTCGCAAGCAGCGATGAGTATCATTCCTGAGTCCCTACATATGGGCGCCAATGTAACAGAGCGCATGATTAATTAAATAATTTAAATCACTGCCTCCGCTAGGGATCGAACCCGGGACCTCTGGCTTACTAGTCTTACGCTCAACCGATCGAGCTAAAGAGAAGATCTCTCTAGCCAAGCGGTATATTGCAGCTAGTATTTACCAGGGTTACACAAAGATAAGATACAGTATATGGTCATGGTCAAGAAATAATTATCCTATTTTTTAATCTGTGATAACAAACAGCCTGTATCACCAAGATTTATTTTTCAAAAAAAAGTTTATTAGAAAATCTGAAAACATTATATAGCTGGCAGAATTTTCTTTGAATAGGGGAGACCTAAACATGTATGCTAAAGCAAAGTCACGTTAGATTGCTTTTCAATAGATTTTCTTGAAATTTCATACACTAATGGAAAATTGTAAATTCATTCACTTGGTACCTTTTAACGTCCTTTTTCTGTGTTTAAGGTGGATCATGACACTTGTACGACAGCATAAACTTTGATATTGCTGTGTATCACAAAAATATTCAATATCATCAAATATAATAACAAAATGCTCAAAGAGTATATAATCATTATATTTATGCCAATTAGTTGATATCAATAAATAACTGGTGCTGATCAGTAATTGGCAAAACATGTTTGTCTGAAAATTTTTAAAATTTATCGCAAAGTTGACTAGCCGACAAAAGTTTGGTCTGAATGGCAACGCATGTGCACATGTACATGTAACCGGGTCATCTGTGTCAAGACACACCTGGAAAAAGTCTACATGGGTTAGCCACACGCTTACCTATGACTGGTTAACTTACACACCTTCTTTGTGTGTAATGAAAACTAAAGAATTAACAGAGCTCATCTAAAATGTTGTTTTTTATTAGTGAAACAGTATAATAATACCATTGTATTTGTGTTTATTTATGTTGTTCCAGGCTTGGTAAAAAATCAATCTGAAACAAGAGATCCCAGAGGGATCTTGGCGCCCACCATTGAATGATCTTTATAGGTTCCATGTCAGATTGATCTTTTCTATACTTTTCCCTTCCTCTAAGTCTTACTAATCTGTGTAAATTCAGAAACAGCCCTCTAGTACTTTTCAAACAAAGGGAACCTATATAACAAATTTAAGATTTAGCGATAATGGCTGTCTGTCGGCCATGCTGTTTTCAGATTGGTCCAAAAATGCAATACCAGGGACCAAGGGGAACCTACATATGAAATTTGAGAAAGATCCTTTCAGCAATTTCTGAGAAATAGCGATAACAAACTTCAATAGTCAAAATCAAAGATGGCTGCCTGTCGGCCATGTTGTTTTCTGATCGGTCCCAAAATGCAATATCCTTATAAGAAACCAAGGGGAACCTACAAAAAAATTTGAGAAAGATCCCTTCAGTACTTTCTGAGGAATCGCGATAACAAACTTCAATTGTCAAAATCCAAGATGGCTGCCTGTCGGCCATGTTGTCTTCCGATTGGTCTCAAAATGCAATATGCATAACTAGGCACCAAGGGGAACTTACATATAAATTTGAGAAAGATCCCTTCAGCACTTTCTGAGGATTAGCGGTAACAAACTTCAATTGTCAAAATCAAAGATGGCTGCCTGTCGGCCATGTTGTTTTCCGATCGGTCTCAAAATGCAATATGCATAACTAGGCACCGAGGGGAACTTACATATGAAATTTGAGAATGATCCCTTCAGTACTTTCTGAGAAATGGCGATAACAAACTTCAATTGTCAAAATCCAAGATGGCTGCCTGTCGGCCATGTTGTTTTCTGATTGGTCTCAAAATACAATATGCATAACTAGCCACCAAGAGGAACCTACATATGAAATTTGAGAAAGATCCCTTCAGCACTTTCTGAGAAATAGCGATAACAAACTTCAATTGTCAAAATCCAAGATGGCTGCCTGTCGGCCATGTTGTTTTCCCATTAGTCTCAAAATGCAATATGCATAACTAGGCACCAAGGGGAACCTACATATGAAATTTGAGAAAGATCCCTTCAGTACTTTCTGAGAAATAGCGATAACAAACTTCAATTGTCAAAATCCAAGATGGCTGCCTGTCGGCCATGTTGTTTTCCGATTGGTCTCAAAATGCAATATGCGTAACTAGGCACCAAGAGGAACCTACATGTGAAATTTGAGAAAGATCCCTTCAGTGTTTTCTGAGAAATAGCGATAACAAACTTCAATTGTCAAAATCCAAGATGGCTGCCTGTCGGCCATGTTGTTTTCCGATCGGTCTCAAAATGCAATATGCAAAACTAGGAACCAAGGGGAACCTATATAGGAAATTTGAGAAAGATCCCTTCAGCACTTTCTGAGAAATAGCGATAACAAGAATTGTTTACGGACGGACGGACGGAGGGACGGCCGGACCACGGACCACGGACGCAGGGCGATTTGAATAGCTAAAAAGTTCAAATTAGACAGTTTATATTAACCCAAGTTTCCTCTGGCCCTGACACCATGTCTGGTGTCAGCGCCCGAGGAAACTTGGGCTAAGTTCATAAATGGTTTAATATGAATATAAATAAAGGTGTCATAAGTATGTTACCAAAGAAATTATCAAAAAATATTAATTAAAGAATTCCTGGGCGTGCAAAAGAATGTCGGATGTTTCGCACCCAAAACGACAACAAAACAATAAAAACACGTTCAAACAAAATATAAGGTTAACAATAAGGTATAAGTTTATTTATTTTTTATTTCAATAAACATGTTTCACTGGGGGCGAACCGTCTTTTTGTGTGTGTGTGTGTGGTGTGAACCGTCTCTGTTGGGTGCGAACCGACTTGGTGCGAAACGTGTTGGGTGCGAAACGTCTGGATACCGTGCAAAATGTCCCTGGACACTCCCTGGTCACTCATTAGGTATAACGCTGAATTCTGCAGTTTCTGATTATATACCAATTACAAACAAGGCCATTTTATCTAACTTTATATTGAAATATCTTTTTTTTAGTGTTCATGCAAATATTCCTTAAAAAAACAGAACACATCAAAACATTTGAAAAGGCATTCATCATTGACTACAAATTAATTCTCAAATCTTACTCGGCACAAGTGTACTTAGCCCGAGTTTCCTCTGGCCCTGACACCATGTCTTATGGTGTCAGGGCCAGAGGAAACTCGGGCGAAAGTGCGAGGCACCTTAATTTTTCATGAAATACATATTTGTATAATATCTGCAACGAAACACAAGTGTGACGTTGCCTCACGTGACCGAATACTTTTGGCATTTACCTGTACACACGCATGTACTGCATTTACTCATTTATGTTCAATATTCATACACATACATTAGTCAGAGTACAAATATCCATACACATACAATGTACATTAGTCAGAGTACGACAGCGTTGACTTTTTCTGTTTCAAGAGAAGATCTGGTTTCACCAGTCCGGTCTCCTCAAGAAATCTCACCTCTCCTATTAAGAGACCCATTACTTCTTCTCGTTCTGTGGATAATGCATGTGTAAGACAAACCATATAAGCATCAGCTTCTAAATGAACACAATTAATAGCCATTTTCCCAATATTTTTGTCTAGAAACAGGAAATAAGCTTTTATTTGACTTCACACACAGAAGAGCGCATAAAGGCTTCCTAAAAACATGATTCATGACCGGATTTGATGAATATGACGGAAGTGAACTGACCGTTTTAATAGTAGGTATATAAACGATATTCAAAAATATCAGAAGGCTCAATGATCATCACAACTTTTCCACTAGGCCCTATACAGATATGTAATGATGCGAAAAATGCGAGGACAAAGAGAAAAGAAACTGAATTATGAAGCAAAAACGAAGAAAAACGAAGAAACAGAATTTCATCGATCGAGTTCGGGGACCACTATGGATAAGGAGAATTGTGCGTCTACCTAAACCAACGAATAACTTAAATTGAAATTAGCAGGAATATGATTTAATGTTAATGTTAATGTGAATAACCCAATGATCAAAATAAGCTGAAATTTGAAATTGTTTGCAGTGTATCGCAGAGTATAGAGGAGTGGAAATCACAAGTATAATTGTCATCAGGTTGACAATATACTATATTTTAAAAGCGGTAGGTATTTTTATGGAAGAAGGATCGGTTTAGTGTGGTGGGGGAGGAGTGGGTGGGGGTCGGATGTGTATGTATGTATATGTATATGTATGGATGGAAGAGTGGGGCGGGTGTGTGTATGGTGGTGGGAGGGGGGACGGGTGTGTAAGTGTGGTTGGGGATGGGGGACGGTTGTGTGTATGGCGGGGTGTATAGCAGGGGTAGGGGTGTGTATATAAAGGGTATAGGGTTGGGGGGGGGGGGGGTATGGCGGAGATGGGGTATGTGAGAGGGGGGTATAGCGGGGATGGGGTATGTGAGACGGGGTGTATGGCGGGGAAGGGGTATGTGAGAGGGGTTATGGCGGGGATGGGGTATGTGAGAGGGGGGTGTATGGCGGGGAAGGGGAATGTAAGAGGGGGTATGGCGGGCATGGGGTATGTGAGAGGGGTGTGTGTGGCGGGGAAGGGGGGTATGTGAGAGGGGTGTGTGTGGCGGGGAAGGGGTATGTGAGAGGGGTATGGCGGGGATTGGGTATGTGAGAGGGGGTATGGCGGGGGGGGGGGGGGGTTGGCGGGGAAGGGATACGTGAGAGGTGGGTATGGCGGGGATGGGGTATGTGAGAGGGGGTATGGCGGGGAAGGGGTATGTGAGAGGGGGTATGGCGGGGAAGGGGTATGTGAGAGGGGGGATGGCGGGGATGGGGTATGTGAGAGGGGGGATGGCGGGGATGGGGTATGTGAGAGGGGGTATGGCGGGGAAGGGGTATGTGAAAGGGGTGTATGGCGGGGAATGGGTATGTGAGAGGGAGTATAGCGGGGAGGGGGTATGGCGGGGGGGGGGGGGGGGGGTGGCGGGAAGGTATACGTGAGAGGTGGGTATGGCGGGGAAGGGGTATGTGAGAGGGGGGTATGGCGGGGATGGGGTATGTGAGAGGGGGTATGGCGGGGATGGGGTATGTGAGAGGGGGTATGGCGGGGATGGGGTATGTGAGAGGGGGTATGGCGGGGAAGGGGTATGTGAAAGGGGTGTATGGCGGGGAATGGGTATGTGAGAGGGAGTATAGCGGGGAGGGGGTATGTGAGAGGGGGTATGACTGGGAAGGGGTATGTGAGAGGGAGTGTGGCGGGGAAGGGGTATGTGAGAGGGGGTATTGCGGGGTTGGGGTATGTGAGAGGGGCGGTGTATATCTCTGTAAGGGATAGGAAGGTGGGCAAGTGAGTGTACATGGTGTTGTAACAATTACAGACACCGATTCATATATCTAAACACCTCAGATCTACAAGTCCTCTATATACTTCGCTCCATCTATAAACAACACCAACATAATATACAGCGAGCCAGAGTGGACTTTAGCGGAACACCCGGCATTTATTACAATTTTAGCATAATTATATGCAACACTACAAAATATCAATACAACTATTTCCCTTTTCACTCTCTCCATCTGACCAATTAAAACGCTTGCATTACACTTAGACCTCCGCGTAAAATTAGCAAAATAATTGGAATGAGCCAAGCAAGACACCCAACCTGAAAACCTTAATAGGTGAAGCAGGAGGTGCACCAACCCTTAAGGCTTAAGACTCAGATGTTGGATTTCTAAAAAAAACTACCTATGGAAAAACTGCTAACGTATTCTGAACTAATTAAAACTGATATAAAATTAATTCGAAAATTTTGCTGACCGCTAATGTTGGTGTCCACGACTAGAATGCCTAATACTCCCCTATACATGCACTACCGCACGTGCGGACAACACGTCGAGCCCTCATTGGCTAACGCAAAGTAACAAACAACTCACGGGAACATCCGAATACCGAAACTATAGGACAATTATTTTCCGCTATACTCCGAAACGCGGAAAACATTAAATACCAACAGTTTAAAACAGAATACTGACGCTTATTCAGGCTCAAATAATTTATGAGAGAAACATAGATATGCCTGGACCTTGCTGAAGGATGTCTGTTTATTTCATTAGAGACACAAAAGAGAGGAGAGTTGAAGTAATTGTCCAGTAATTTAAATGCGGGTCCGTTAGTATAGAGAAAAGTTGTATCATTTATATCTCGAAAAACACGTATTTCTTTATTTGTGCGAAAGATATCACAGAAATAAATTGTATTCTGTCCCTGACCAATACGTTAAATGATACAGTACGGTGTAAATTGTGAGTTATGAATAGAACATCACGTATCACTTTAAGCACGGACAGGTTATCTTTCTTTTCGATCCTCAGTCCTACAGTTAATCTATAGATATAAAAGAGTAACAGTCAGGGACTTAGAACTAATCACTGTGGTCCACCAGAATGTAAATTTTCCACTCAAACAGCTACTTTTTAGTTGATCCAGTTGACGACATTACCTGATTCGTAAGTCAAAAGCCTTGCCGAAGTCCGCTATGAGGACTATTTGGTGTCCTTCATCAAGGTGCCTGGAGATGTCGTCATTTAACCCTGGTAGATGTGTTCCGCATGATCGAAATTTGTGAAGACCATGTTCATTTTAGAAATAGTGGTTGTGTCATAATTAGTGCCCACCATATAGTTTCGGACGTCCTTTAGTGGTCGCTCTGTCTGCGTCCGTCCGTCCATACTCATTCAACATCCTTGTGGGGTGCATTCACCGATTCATTGCGTCAAAATATCTTCGTCGCCTATAAGAGACGAATTTTTAAGTAATTTTCTTTTTTACCCATAATTCAATATTGAATATCACTGCGCACGTCCTTTTTCGCGACGGAATGAACGAAATAAAAACAGATACGGAAATTCTGATCGACTTGCGGCGTGCACCTCACAAGTCAACCTTTGCCGTTCGTCCGTCCGTATTCACGCAGATATACTTGCGATTAATTCCGTACACATGTCTTCGTCGCGTATAGGAGACGTAATGTAAATATGTTAATTATAAGTAAGGGGTGGTCGGGTGACATTGTGATAACACACTCGCCTTTCACCTAAGCGACCGGGGTTCGACTCCCCGATCGGACGCGAAAAGGTATGGGGGTCACATGCCCGACCAAACGGGTTTTCTCCAGGTACTCCGGTTTCCTCCCACAGTAAGACCCCTCGCGCGCTTCTATCCGGGCCACCAAGCGTGATTAAATAAGCTCGTTTTGCAATTTTTGTAAAATGAATAAAGTTTACAACTATCAATTATAATAATAGGCTATATCCAAATGAGATCAAGAAAAAAACATTCCTTTGGCTCTCATTAACCTACGTTTCCCAAAACAATGGGATTGCTAGCTTTGATACGTCAGCATTATAGATATCAGTGAGATTTGGGACAGCTAACTCTTACTGATCTCATGTTAATTAAAGTATTTATGAAAAGAAATCAATATAAGTGTGTAGCGTGCAGTAATGAAACACCATTCCTAGTGATGTCCGTATCAGCTCTCATATCTCAACCGAATCAAATTGTAAATGTTTGTATTACTCGTTCAACATTTCGGCATCATTTTTAATAATATATTCATTAATAAATGGCTATTTTATGATTATATTCTGTCGTGTTATTAATTATAAACAACACCACTGGCTTTTACCATTAGAAGTTTTTATTTCTTCGAATAAAATATTCCTGTTCAGTCAGAATAAGTGATGTTTGATACCTGCCTTGAATTTTCTGTACTATGAAATGGAAGTTATTTATTTATACCGCCACGCAGCCTTAAGGGAAATAACTCTTACGGGTAAAAACTTCACAATTTTTCCGCAAAATTCCGGGGAAATAACTCATGTGGATTTAAACAACGTTTCCTCGGGATTTGGCGAATGTGTAGAATTTGAATTTTATTAAGGTGTTGAGGGCATAGGTTTGAAATAATAACCCATTGCCTACAACGACCCTCAACACTCAGGTTCTGGACAATTTAAGGGGGATTAGAAACGCGTTAAAAAGAAGATATATTAGTGTAACTGTGGATGGAGACTAAACTTTAGGACATGTATTCAATTAAATGCAAACAGAACTAACAGTAATGTTGGCCTTATTAGAAGAACAGTCACTTGCCGGGATGAAAATATGTTCAAACTTTTATTTAAGTCGCTTGTTAGAGCACATTTAGAACATGCCTCAACTGCCCTGCAGGTAGGGCGTAAGAATTGTACCTGCTGCCCCCATCGATGATCGTAGGAGGCGACTAAATTTGGGATCTTATCTTTTCTCTTCTTTCTGAACAACGTTCTTCTTCCTAATGCCTCCCTTGACAAATGCCTCGCTTTTGGCCTTTAGTTGAGCGTTCGCCCCTGCGAGGAAGGCTTTGGGTTATGTCCCCTGGCCGAGACATACCAGAGTCTTTAAAAATGATAGTTGCTACTCCTGCTTAGCGCTCAGCATATTTGGAGTGGGACGACTGGTTCGCTCGTTGTCAGTATAATATGACCGGATGGGGTGTCCTGCTGGGTGTCTTCGGCAGTATGCCCCAGTGAGGTAGCACTATAAATCGGCAAAAGTTCCGGCCTATCACAAGGAGATACAACACGAACATACCGCAGCCTCCGAAAACACACATACGCACTCACCACACGCATGCATGTCGCACGCACGGGAGGCCGTCCTTAAATTACCTTAGCTGTTAATAGGACGTTGAACTAAATAAATCAAACCAAACCAAACCAAGCCTCCAACGTATGGAGCACATTGACAATAACAAGGATATTGATTTAGTTGAAATCGTCCACCCACGAGCTAACAAAGACAATACTATACAGCCTTACTGACGCTGTGTGTCTCGGGTGACTCCTGACATACAAATGTGCTTTTTATATTCCTGCGTCACCTTTGCAGAATTACTGAAACAATCTTTTTGGTCACGCGCAACATTGTCTCTTTTTAATATTTATGATGTTGATAATTTCAATCCCTTAAACTTTTTAGCAGAGCGTCTTAAAGTAAGATAAAACAAGATAATCTATTTGTCTTCTATATAAAATCACAGGTAGTTTTATCAATATCAGAACTGCCACAACTGATCAAAAATTCAAGGTAAGAAATACATGCTCTAACGAACACTTTACATTTAGTACTTTCTTTTTTGTGTAGGTTTTCAAATTTAGAAAAGAGAGTAAATTGCAGGGTTTCAAAGTATTAACCGAGGCACTTAATGTGTTTTGTTGTTTAGACATATTTTTATAGCAAATAAGAAAACAACTTTCGTCAAAAACTAGGCGTCTGTCGATAGAGTGCATCGTCCACTGGATAGAGGGTGGTGTTCAGGGGAACATATGTAGCAACATATTTATACATGGCTGTAGTAAAATCAGATTCATGCCGAAGCCTTGATATCAAACAGCATCAACTAACTTCTTGGACTCTTCATGCAGTGATGCTAGGGACCAAAGGTCGGGAAATCTAGAAGAGACGTCAGGATAGTCCGAGTTTCCTCTGGCCCTGACACCACGTCTAATGTAGGGCCAGAGCGCTCTACTATATGAAAACGTGGAATTCTCCGAAACCGTGTGGTGTCGCTAAGATTTTTGATAAATGATATGTTTATTTACCCCAAAACACCCATTTAGTCCCAAATCGGTGTTCTATTCCGTCCGTATAAACCTCGTTTATCCATATATATGTAATGTTGGCACGCCCGATGTTATTTTGTTTGCACTAAAATCTTGGCGACACCAAACGGTGTCGGAGAATTCCACGTTTTTATGGTGTCAGGGCCAGAGGAAACTCTGGATAAAGCCAGGACAAATCAAAATCGGCCTGAACAAAGGAACCCCATAATGTATTCAGTTTCATATTGTTCTGGATATTTGATACATTTTTAAAAGGATATGGAATCCGTCTGTATGTGTTTATTAAGAACCAAATTTCGAATGCCTACAGGGTAACCAAAACCCTCAGAATTTAAATAAAGTCTACAAGAAGAGCTTAGGAGATTAACAATTTACTTGTGTCTATTTAATGTCTGATTATAATTATAGAAATGTACATACCACTATCCATTGTACTTTGAAAATGTGCTGAAAATCACAATGCAAATTTAAATGGCGTATTTAATTAGATCTTTTAAATTTCACAATGGTTAGATCGGGGATTTATCTGATAATAATCACAACACTTATGGAGGGTAGGGTTACAGAGAGGGTTGTGTTAGGAACCACTGGGTACAGTAAGTATTGTGGTAGTAACCCCTGGGTACAGTGAGTATTGTGGTAGTAACCCCTGGGTACAGTAAGTATTGTGGTAGTAACCACTGGGTACAGTGAGTATTGTGGTAGTAACACCTGGGTACAGACAGTATTGTGATAGTAACCCCTGGGTACAGTGTGTATTGTGGTAGTAACACCTGGGTACAGTAAGTATTGTGGTAGTAACCCCTGGGTACAGTAAGTATTGTGGTAGTAACCCCTGGGTACAGTGAGTATTGTGGTAGTAACCCCTGGGTACAGTAAGTATTGTGGTAGTAACCCCTGGGTACAGTGAGTATTGTGATGGTAACACCTGGGTACAGTAAGTATTGTGGTAGTAACCCCTGGGTACAGTGAGTATTGTGGTAGTAACCCCTGGGTACAGTGAGTATTGTGATAGTAACCCCTGGGTACAGTAAGTATTGTGGTAGTAACCCCTGGGTACAGTGAGTATTGTGGTAGTAACCCCTGGGTACAGTAAGTATTGTGGTAGTAACCCCTGGGTACAGACAGTATTGTGGTAGTAACACCTGGGTACAGTGAGTATTGTGGTAGTAACCCCTGGGTACAGTAAGTATTGTGGTAGTAACCCCTGGGTACAGTGTGTATTGTGGTAGTAACCCCTGGGTACAGTGAGTATTGTGGTAGTAACCCCTGGGTACAGTGGGTATTGTGGTAGTAACCCCTGGGGACAGTGAGTTTTGTGGTAGTAACCACAGGGTACGGTGAGTATTGTGGTAGTAACCCCTGGGTACAGTAAGTATTGTGGTAGTAACCCCTGGGTACAGTCAGTATTGTGGTAGTAACCCCTGGGTACAGTAAGTATTGTGGTAGTAACCCCTGGGTACAGTAAGTATTGTGGTAGTAACCCCTGGGTACAGTGAGTATTGTGGTAGTAACCCCTGGGTACAGTGAGTATTGTGGTAGTAACCCCTGGGTACAGTGTGTATTGTGGTAGTAACCCCTGGGTACAGTGAGTATTGTGGTAGTAACCCCTGGGTACAGTGAGTATTGTGGTAGTAACCCCTGGGTACAGTAAGTATTGTGGTAGTAACCCCTGGGTACAGTGAGTATTGTGGTAGTAACCCCTGGGTACAGTGAGTATTGTGGTAGTAACCCCTGGGTACAGTAAGTATTGTGGTAGTAACCCCTGGGTACAGTAAGTATTGTGGTAGTAACCCCTGGGTACAGTGAGTATTGTGGTAGTAACCCCTGGGTACAGTGAGTATTGTGGTAGTAACCCCTGGGTACAGTGAGTATTGTGGTAGTAACCCCTGGGTACAGTAAGTATTGTGGTAGTAACCCCTGGGTACAGTGAGTATTGTGGTAGTAACCCCTGGGTACAGTGAGTATTGTGGTAGTAACCACTGGGTACAGTCAGTATTGTGGTAGTAACCCCTGGGTACAGTAAGTATTGTGGTAGTAACCACTGGGTACAGTGAGTATTGTGGTAGTAACACCTGGGTACAGTGAGTATTGTGGTAGTAACCCCTGGGTACAGTCAGTATTGTGGTAGTAACCACTGGGTACAGTCAGTATTGTGGTAGTAACCCCTGGGTACAGTGAGTATTGTGGTAGTAACCCCTGGGTACAGTAAGTATTGTGATAGTAACCACTGGGTACAGTCAGTATTGTGGTAGTAACCCCTGGGTACAGTGAGTATTGTGGTAGTAACCCCTGGGTACAGTAAGTATTGTGGTAGTAACCCCTGGGTACAGTAAGTATTGTGGTAGTAACCCCTGGGTACAGTAAGTATTGTGATAGTAACCCCTGGGTACAGTGAGTATTGTTATAATAACCCCTGGGTACAGTGAGTATTGTGGTAGTAACCCCTGGGTACAGTGAGTATTGTGGTAGTAACCCCTGGGTACAGTAAGTATTGTGGTAGTAACCCCTGGGTACAGTAAGTATTGTGATAGTAACCCCTGGGTACAGTGAGTATTGTGGTAGCAACCCCTGGGTACAGTGAGTATTGTGATAGTAACCCCTGGGTACAGTGAGTATTGTGGTAGTAACCCCTGGGTACAGTGAGTATTGTGGTGGTAACCCCTGGGTACAGTAAGTATTGTGGTAGTAACCCCTGGGTACAGTAAGTATTGTGGTAGTAACCCCTGGGTACAGTGAGTATTGTGGTAGTAACACCTGGGTACAGTGAGTATTGTGGTAGTAACCCCTGGGTACAGTAAGTATTGTGGTAGTAACCCCTGGGTACAGTGAGTATTGTGGTAGTAACCCCTGGGTACAGTAAGTATTGTGGTAGTAACCCCTGGGTACAGTGTGTATTGTGGTAGTAACCCCTTGGTACAGTAAGTATTGTGGTAGTAACCCCTGGGTACAGTAAGTATTGTGGTAGTAACCCCTGGGTACAGTAAGTATTGTGGTAGTAACCCCTGGGTACAGTCAGTATTGTGGTAGTAACCCCTGGGTACAGTGAGTATTGTGGTAGTAACCCCTGAGTACAGTGAGTATTGTGGTAGTAACCCCTGGGTACAGTAAGTATTGTGGTAGTAACCCCTGGGTACAGTAAGTATTGTGGTAGTAACCCCTGGGTACAGTAAGTATTGTGGTAGTAACCCCTGGGTACAGTAAGTATTGTGGTAGTAACCCCTGGGTACAGTGAGTATTGTGGTAGTAACCCCTGGGTACAGTGAGTATTGTGGTAGTAACCCCTGGGTACAGTGAGTATTGTGGTAGTAACCCCTGGGTACAGTGAGTATTGTGGTAGTAACCACTGGGTACAGTGAGTATTGTGGTAGTAACCCCTGGGTACAGTGAGTATTGTGGTAGTAACCCCTGGGTACAGTAAGTATTGTGGTAGTAACCCCTGGGTACAGTAAGTATTGTGGTAGTAACCCCTGGGTACAGTGAGTATTGTGGTAGTAACCCCTGGGTACAGTGAGTATTGTGGTAGTAACCCCTGGGTACAGTGAGTATTGTGGTAGTAACCCCTGGGTACAGACAGTATTGTGGTAGTAACCCCTGGGTACAGTAAGTATTGTGGTAGTAACCCCTGGGTACAGTAAGTATTGTGGTAGTAGCCCCTGGGTACAATGAGTATTGTTATAGTAACCCCTGGGTACAGTAAGTATTGTGGTAGTAACCCCTGGGTACAGTAAGTATTGTTATAGTAACCCCTGGATACAGTGAATATTGTGATTGTAACCCCTGGGTACAGTGCAAAACAGACATGGTGTCAGGGCCAGAGGAAACTCGGGTACAGATAGTGCTGTGATCGTTACCCCTGCAGTATCGGGGTGCTTTGACAAAACAGTTCCGGCAACGCTATGCGTGTAATGAATGTACGGTTACGACAATTGGTGAAATTGATAAAACATGTTCTGCATTGAGTACACACTATACATTATGAAACATCGACTGGTTCATGAAAGCCGATACCTCGATCGGTAGGGAGTCGACATCTAGGGTTAAATGTCACATCTTGTCAACTATGACACAAAGAAGCTGCGTAACACCGTTACACAGACTCAGTTATACGGAACTTAAATTGTCGTCTGCTCTTTTTTTCAGGTAGTTAACTTTTTATGTATAAGGATGTTAAATAGTATGAGGTCGTACGACTGTACGCGGTTTTGTTTATTGTGATCGAGCACAAATTCCAGCTAGGCGCGTTTGTCCCAGAAAGCAACAACGACGGCGTTACCTGGCGATAATGTGGTTTTAAACACTCGTGTTACAAAATTGGCTAATACGTTAGTCCATCTTGGCCTGCCTGTGGCTATACCCTTATATGAAGATCACAAAGACGGAATTCATACGGTAACGATATCGATATACCTAAGGTAGGTAAAACACGCATTTCTGTTAAAGGCTGACTGATGATGATCTTACAGAATATACTGTATATATATAATCACACAGGCACGGGTAAGAATATGTGTAATATTTATGGAAGGACACACCTTAAGCTTTACTTTCGAAATTCAATTCAACTTTATTCCGTAAGTTTTACAACTTATTGGATAACATGATATACATTTGTACATACATTTGAGGACAAAGGCACCCACTCTTACATAGTTCATCATTCATTCTACAAAATAGTACTTACTCTCTTCACAAACATATACAGTCAACAAAAATAAATCTTACAACAATCTTAAAGAACAATAACAATTAATATATTATCAATCTAATAAGTTGAAATGAATATATTTTAATTAAGATTCGAAATGTAGTGGCAATGTAGCATAATAGAATTTTAATAGTCAAAAAATGTTAGGCCTGGTACGGATTTCTTACAGACATGTAACTGCAGCATTATAGATTCCGGGCCAGAGTATCAACACGTACTTAATGTTTAATTTGTTAATTGTTTTTTTATGGGTTCTTTTGGTTTTTTTTTTTTTTTTTTCATCTTTGACATCCAGTATCGAACATTTAAGCAATGTTCAAACAATGTATGATATAATGAAATACCGCTTCTAACATTTTATAAAGGATACCTTTGTGTTTTGGAGCCATGCCGAACAAAAAACGGAGTGAACTCTAAATCACGAAGCGAGCGTAACCGGAAGTATATATTCAAACTAATCCTTATAGGTTTATCTTGTGTACACAATCCCTGCGCCAGGCTGTGGAAATTTACTTTTGTTGACGGGCTCCTTTCTCTTCGACATTGTTACGCCGTTATTAGCCAATCAAAAGCGACGTTACAAACGGCGTCATTTTTTACGATATTGGTTGGTACCTTATTAATAACTTTATGCTAACGGTTTCTAGATCTAAATTTTTCAACACATTAATTCGGCATGAAATCGGTATACACGTATTACTAAATTCATATTGGAGGTCATCTTTGCTTATGTATTATTTATCAAAATGTTTTAGAAATTAAAGCTCCATAAGTACTATTTTATAGGACATTTTCGTCTATCAGGAGCCAGTTAAGGATTGTCAAGTTTTCCGAAACTACACTATGGCACTTTAATCAGACAAATGTATAAGGTGATAAGTATACGAGATTGTCATCCTATCAAAATGTCATTATCTTTGGACTTTTGATAAACGAAAAGCTATTCACATTTTTTTTCATGTATATTGTAATAAGTACAATATGTCAAGCTACCGGGTATGTTGAATAGGGTATTGGTATTGGGTAGCCTTTGATATAGAGATAGAAGATATTGCATAGTCGGCTACTTCATATACAAATGTAGAATCTCCCAAATGTATTCAGTAAGTCGATTTACCACGAGTCTTCGGTCATCAACATCAAAAGAAGTTTGATAAATATCATATGCCTCCTATTTTTGTGAATAAGACTGAATATTTTAAAGTGATTTCTTTATAAGACGGGTAAACTCGAATCGGGTGGATTTTCTACTCTCTCTCTCTCTCAGAAGAATAGCTAATACTTCCTCCAGTAAATACTTTACATCAACCGGTAATTACTTTACATCAACAAGTAACTACTTTATATCAACTAGTAACTACTTTACATCAACTAGTAACTACTTAACATCCACTAGTAACTACTTTACATCAACTAGTAACTACATTACATCCACAGATAACTACTTTACATCAACAAGTTACTACTTTACATCAACTAGTAACTACTTTACATCAACTAGTAACTACTTAACATGAACTAGTAACTACATCACATCCACAGATAACTACTTTACATCAACTAGTTACTACTTAACATCAACTAGTTATTACTTTACATCAACTAGTAACTACTTTACATCCACTAGTAACTACTTAACATCAACAGGTAACTACTTTACATCAACTAGTTACTACTTTACATCAACTAGTAACTACATCACATCCACAGATAACTACTTTACATCAACTAGTATCTACTTTACATCAACTAATAACTACTTTACATTAACCGGTAATTACTTTACATCAACTAGTAAATACTTAACATCCACTAGTAACTACTTTACATAAACTAGTAACTAATTTACATCAACTAGTTACTACTTTGCATCCACTAGTAACTACTTTACATCCACTAGTAACTACTTTACATCCACTAGTAACTACTTTATATCAACTAGTTACTACTTTACATCAACTAGTTACTA
The DNA here is from genome assembly GCF_902652985.1 of Pecten maximus. Lineage (NCBI taxonomy): Eukaryota > Metazoa > Mollusca > Bivalvia > Pectinida > Pectinidae > Pecten > Pecten maximus. Next base: position 20,148,449 of record NC_047033.1, on the reverse strand, counting down.
CTAACATCAACTAGTAACTACTTTACATCAACTAGTAGCTACTTTACATCAACTAGTTACTACTAACATCAACTAGTAACTACTTTTCATCAACTAGTAACTAATCAACATAAACTAGTAACTACTTTACATCAACTAGTTACTACTTTACATCAACTAGTAACTAATTTACATCAACTAGTTACTACTTTACATCAACTAGTTACTACTAACATCAACTAGTTAATTCTTTACATCAACTATTAACTAATCAACATAAACTAGTAACTACTTTACATCAACTAGTATCTACTTTACATCAACTAGTATCTACTTTACATCCACTAGTAACTACTTAACATCAACTAGTAACTACTTTACAAAGTAACTACTTTACATCAACATGTAACTACTTTACAAAGTAACTACTTTACATCAACAGGTAACTACTTTACAAAGTAACTAATTTACATCAACTAGTAACTACTTTACATCAACTAGTAACTACATTACATCAACTAGTAACTACTTAACATCAACTATTAACTACTTTACATCAACTAGTAACTACTTTACATCCACTAGTTACTACTTTACATCAACTAGTAACTACTTTACAAAGTAACTACTTTACATCAACATGTAACTACTTTACAAAGTAACTACTTTACATCAACAGGTAACTACTTTACAAAGTAACTAATTTACATCAACTAGTAACTACTTTACATCAACTAGTAACTACATTACATCAACTAGTAACTACTTAACATCAACTATTAACTACTTTACATCAACTAGTAACTTCTTTACATCAACTAGTAACTACTTTACATCAACTAGTAACTACATTACATCCACAGATAACTACTTTACATCCACAGATAACTACTTTACATCAACTAGTAACTACTTTACATCAACTAGTTACTACTTTACATCAACTAGTAACTACTTTACATCAACTAGTTACTACTTTACATCAACTAGTTACTACTAACATCAACTAGTTACTACTTTACATCAACTAGTTACTACTTTACATCAACTAGTTACTACTAACATCAACTAGTTACTACTTTACATCGACCTGTGACTACTTTAAATCCACAGATAGCTACCTTACACCTACAGATAAATACTTTACACACACAGATAGCTATTTTATATTCACATATTACTATTTTTTATCCACAGGTAACTACTACTTTACATCGACCAGTAACTGCCTCACTTCCACAGGTAAATACACAGACAAATACGAATTCCTGCCTGTCTACATTTTCATCATATAACAATACACCCAGACTGTAACCAACAAAGGCCCAGTATTACATCACGCCCGAATGCATTCTGTGCCGTGTATTAGGAGCCATGGCTCCCGACAAAAAATTATCAAATGGATCAAATATCCATTTTACGATGAATTTCCATTCAGCCATTTTTTGAAGGGGTAGCATGACATGTACTTTGGTTTTTACATCTTTTTTTTCTGCGTGGATGTCAACAGCTAAAGATTGTATTCCAACCTCAACATCGGAGGTTTTCCTTCCCATTTAGAGCACGTTCTTTTGACATAATTCAAATAAGCACGACATTGGCTGATTAAATTTTCAGCCATATCAGAATTTGATAATTCCGTCTTTGTTCTTTGTATTTCAGTGTATGAATAACCTTTTTTTTTTTTTTTTTATCTTACTGAGCTCCTGCAAACTGTAAGACCTTTTGGTATTGTAGATATATGCCATTTTGTGATTTCGTTATTTCTCCCAAAAATAACGATAATTATTGCCCCGTCAACATATATCGTCTTTTCGCATCGCCGATACGAAATAATGAAAAAGCAAGAAAAACTAGTATCTACTTAACATCAACAGGTAACTACATTACATCAACAGGTAACTACTTTACATCAACTAGTAACTACTTTACATCAACAGGTAACTACTTTACATCAACTAGTAACTACTTTACATCAACTAGTAACTACTTTACATCAACTAGTTACTATTAACATCAACTAGTAACTACTTTACATCAACTAGAAACTACTTTACATCAACTAGTAACTACTTTACATCAGCTAGTAACTACTTTACATTAACCGGTAACTACTTTACATTACTCGGTAACTACTTTACATCAACTAGTAGCTACTTCAGATCAAACACCTACAGATAAATACTTTACACACACAGATAGCTATTTTATATTCACATATTACTATTTTTTATCCACAGGTAACTACTACTTTACATCGACCAGTAACTGCCTCACTTCCACAGGTAAATACACAGACAAATACGAATTCCTGCCTGTCTACATTTTCATCATATAACAATACACCCAGACTGTAACCAACAAAGGCCCAGTATTACATCACGCCTGAGTGTATTCTGTGCCGTGTAGTAGGAGCCACGGCTTCCGACAAAAAATTATCAAATGGATCAAATATCCATTTTACGATGAATTTCCATTCAGCCATTTTTTGAAGGGGTAGCATGATATGTACTTTGGTTTTTACATCTTTTTTTTTCTGCGTGGATGTCAACAGCTAAAGATTGTATTCCAACCTCAACATCGGAGATTTTCCTTCTCATTTAGAGCACGTTCTTTTGACATAATTCAAATAATCACGACATTGGTTGATTAAATTTTCTGCCATATCACAATTTGATAATTCCGTCTTTGTTCTTTGTATTTCAGTGTATGAATAACCCTTTGTTTTGTTTTTTTATCTTACTGAGCTCCTGCAAACTGTCAGACCTTTTGGTATTGTAGATATATGCCATTTTGTGATTTCGTTATTTCTCCCAAAAATATCGATAATCATTGGCCCGTCAAGATCGTCTTTTCGCATCGCCGATACGAAATAACGACAAAACCAAGAAAAACTAATCTACTTAACATCAACAGATAACTACTTTACATCAACTAGTAACTACTTTATATCAACTAGTAACTACTTTACATCAACTAGTAACTACTTTACATCAACTAGGAACTACTTAACATCAACTAGTAACTACATCACATCCACAGATAACTACTTTACATCAACTAGTAACTAATTTACATCAACTAGGAACTACTTAACATCAACTAGTAACTACATCACATCCACAGATAACTACTTTACATCAACTAGTAACTACTTTACGTCAACTAGTAACCACTTTAAATCAACTAGTAACTACTTTACAAAGTAACTACTTTACATCAACAGGTAACTACTTTACAAAGTAACTACTTTACATCAACAGGTAACTACTTTACAAAGTAACTACTTTACATCAACAGGTAACTACTTTACGTCAACCAGTAACTACTTTACATCCACAGGTAACTACTTTACGTCAACTAGTAACTACTCTACATCAACTAGTAACTACTTTACATCCACAGGTAACTTCTTTACAATCCACAGGTAACTACTTTCCAATCCACAAGTAACTACTTTACATTAACATGTCACTACTTTACATCCACAGGTAACTACTTTACAATCCACCGGCAAATACTTTACAATCCACAGGTAACTACTTTACAATCCACATGTAACTACTTTACATCCACAGGTAACTACTTTACATCCACAGGTAACTACTTTACAATCCACAGGTAACTACTTTACAATCCACAGGTAACTACTTTACAATCCACATATAACTACTTTACAATCCACAGGTAACTACTGTACAATCCACAGGTAACTACTTTACAATCCACAGGTAACTACTTTACAATCCAAAGGTAACTACTTAACAATCACATGCAACTATTTTACATCAACTAGTAACTACTTTACATCAACTAGTAACTACTTTATATCAACTAGTAACTACTTTACATCCACTAGTAACTACTTTACATCAACTAGTTACTACTTAACATCAACTAGTAACTACATCACATCCACAGATAACTACTTTACATCAACTAGTAACTACTTAACATCAACTAGTAACTACTTTACATCAACTAGTAACTACTTTACATCAACTAGTAACTACTTTACATCAACTAGTAACTACTTAACATCAACTAGTAACTACTTAACATCAACTAGTAACTACATCACATCCACAGATAACTACTTTACATCAACTAGTAACTACTTAACATCAACTAGTAACTACTTTACATCAACTAGTAACTACTTTACATCAACTAGTAACTACTTTACATCAACTAGTAACTACTTAACATCAACTAGTAACTACTTAACATCAACTAGTAACTACATCACATCCACAGATAACTACTTTACATCAACTAGTAACTACTTTACGTCAACTAGTAACCACTTTACATCAACTAGTAACTACATCACATCCACAGATAACTACTTTACATCAACTAGTAACTACTTTACGTCAACTAGTAACCACTTTAAATCAACTAGTAACTACTTTACAAAGTAACTACTTTACATCAACAGGTAACTACTTTACAAAGTAACTACTTTACATCAACAGGTAACTACTTTACAAAGTAACTACTTTACATCAACAGGTAACTACTTTACGTCAACCAGTAACTACTTTACATCCACAGGTAACTACTTTACGTCAACTAGTAACTACTCTACATCAACTAGTAACTACTTTACATCCACAGGTAACTTCTTTACAATCCACAGGTAACTACTTTCCAATCCACAAGTAACTACTTTACATTAACATGTCACTACTTTACATCCACAGGTAACTACTTTACAATCCACCGGCAAATACTTTACAATCCACAGGTAACTACTTTACAATCCACATGTAACTACTTTACATCCACAGGTAACTACTTTACATCCACAGGTAACTACTTTACAATCCACAGGTAACTACTTTACAATCCACAGGTAACTACTTTACAATCCACATATAACTACTTTACAATCCACAGGTAACTACTGTACAATCCACAGGTAACTACTTTACAATCCACAGGTAACTACTTTACAATCCAAAGGTAACTACTTAACAATCACATGCAACTATTTTACATCAACTAGTAACTACTTTACATCAACTAGTAACTACTTAACATCAACTAGTAACTACTTAACATCCACTAGTAACTACTTTACATCAACTAGTTACTACTTAACATCAACTAGTAACTACATCACATCCACAGATAACTACTTTACATCAACTAGTAACTACTTAACATCAACTAGTAACTACTTAACATCCACTAGTAACTACTTTACATCAACTAGTAACTACTTAACATCAACTAGTAACTACATCACATCCACAGATAACTACTTTACATCAACTAGTAACTACTTTACATCAACTAGTAACTACATCACATCCACAGATAACTACTTTACATCAACTAGTTACTACTTAACATCAACTAGTTACTAATTTACATCAACTAGTAACTACTTTACAATCCACAGGTAACTACTTTACAATCCACAAGTAACTACTTTACATCAACATGTAACTACTTTACATCAACTAGTAACTAATTTACATCAACATATAACTACTTTACATCAACATGTAACTACTTTACATCAACTAGTAACTAATTTACATCAACATATAACTACTTTATATCAACTAGTTACTACTTTACATCAACTAGTTATTACTGTACATCAACTTGTAACTACTTTACATCAACTAGTTATTACTGTACATCAACTAGTTATTACTGTACATCAACTAGTAACTACTTTACATCAACATGTAACTACTTTACATCAACTAGTTATTACTGTACATCAAATAGTAACTACTTTACATCAACAGGTTACTACTTTACATCAACTAGTTATTACTGTACATCAACTAGTAACTACTTTTCATCAACTAGTAACTACTTTACATCCACAGGGTACTACTTTACATCCACAGATTACTACTTTACAATCCACATATAACTACTTTACATCAAGAGATAACTACTTTACAAAGTAACTACTTTACATCAACAGGTGACTACTTTACATCAACTAGTAACTACTGAACATCCACAGGTAACTACTTTACATCAGCTACTTAACATCAACTAGTAAGTACTTTACAATCCACATATTACTACTTTACAATCCATAGGTAACGACTTTACAATCCACATGTAACTACTTTACATCCACATGTAACTACTTTATAATCCACAGGTAACTACCTTACAATCCACAGGTAACTACTTTACAATCCACAGGTAATTACTTTACAATCCACAGGTAACTACTTTACAATCCACAGGTAACTACCTATAATCCACAGGTAATTACTTTACAATCCACAGGTAACTACTTTACAATCCACAGGTAACTACTTTACAATCCACATGTAACTACTTTCCAATCCACAGATAACTACTTTACAATCCACAGGTAACTACTCTACATCCACAGGTAACTACTTTACAATCCAGATGTAACTGCTTTACATCCACAGGTAACTACTTTACATCAACTAGTAGCTACTTTACATTCCACATAAAAGTACTTTAAATCAACTAGTAACTACATTTCATCCACATGTAACTACTTAACTTCAACTAGCAACTACTTTATATCAACTAGTAACTGCTTAACATCAACTATTAACTGCTTAAAATTCACATATTACTACTTTACTTCAACTAGTAACTACTTTACATCAACTAGTTACTACTTAACATCAACTAGTAACCACTTTACAATCCACCGGTAACTACTGTGCAATCAACAGGTAACTACCTTACAATCCACAGGTAACTACCTTACAATCCACAGGTAACTACTGTACATCAACTAGCAACTACTTTACATCAACTAGTAACTACTTTACAAAGTAACTACTTGATATCAACAGGTAACTACTTTACGTCAACTAGTAACTACTAAACATCCACACTAACTACTTAACATCAACTAGTAACTACTTAACATAAACTATTAACTACTTAACATTCACATATAACAACTTTACATCAACTAGTAACTACTTTACAATCCACAGGTAACTACTTTACATCCACAAATTACTACTTTACAATCCACAGGTAACTATTTTACAATCCACAGGTAACTACTTTACACCCACAGGTAACTACTTTGCAATCCACAGCTAGCTACTTTACATCGACAGGTAAGTACTTTACAATCCACAGGTAACTATTTTACAATCTACAGGTAACTACTTTACATCCACAGGTAACTACTTAACATTCACATGTAACTACTTTACATCGACAGGTTACTACTTTACAATCCACAAGTAACTACTTTACAATCCACAGGTAACTACTTTACAATCCATAGGTAACCACTTTACAGCCACAGATTATTACTTTACATCGACAGGTAACTACTTTACACCGACCGGTAACTACTTTACATTAACCAACAAAGGCCCAGTCTAACATCACGCCTTACTGCATTCTGTGCCGTGTAGTAGGAGCCATGGCTCCCGACAAAAAAATACATCAAATGGATCAAATATCCATTTTACGATGAATTTCCATTCAGCCATTTTTTGAAGGGGTAGCATGACATGTACTTTGGTTTTTACATCTTTTTGTTTTTCTGCGTGGATGTCAACAGCTAAAGATTGTATTCCAACCTCAACATCGGAGGTTTTCCTTCCCATTTAGAGCACGTTCTTTTGACATAATTCAAATAAGCACGACATTGGTTGTGTATGAATAACCCTTTGTGTTTTGTTTTTTTCGGCATAGCCGTATAATATTTTTTTTGTCCCCGGAAATGACGCGACAGGTGGCGTTACTGGTCAAGATGAAGTATGTGATTGGTCAATGTAGCGGTAAATGCAAAATGCAGATATGCAGTTAAAAACGGAACAAAGTTAAGATTAAATGCAAGCTGAATAAGTGGATGCATCTTTTCAAATGACACATTAATTAAAGTATATTCCTATTTGAAATGCAGTCGTATTCAGGCGCGTAGCTGCCTTTACGCAGTTGCGTACACATCAGTTTTCAAGAACAACAAAAATAAACAAAACAACACAAACAAACAAACAAAAAAGAAAGAAAAAAACTCTGATATTTATATGAGCTTATCTATACACAAACTATGAATGCTGTCCCTAGGTGATGGTTCTAGTCAAACCCACTAATTGATATAACTAGTCATTGGTAGGGAACGCAATCAATCGGTCGGTTAAAGAGGGACAAAGAAAAATCCGAAGACCTGTTTCTTTGGAAGAAATTCAGCTCGCCCCGCAGGAACCATCAGCATCAGAAACAAGTCAAAATGGTACCCCTGATGTAACAAAGCTCCCTGGTGGTTGTCAGAATTGCAAAATGCTTACGCTAACATTTTAGAGCATTCAGGACATTAAAGATCAATGCCAAATGTAGGCATTTTATATACAAAATTTGCAAGATATATGTATTGATGAGAGGTTGAAGTAAATCCTAAATAGCACACAAAACTTAGTTTTGATATCCAACGGTTTACACAAAATATGGGAAAATGAAAATAAATCCAAATAATTTCAAAATTAGTTGTCAAATAAAAAAGATGCCAGATATATATAAACTAATATAGACTTAAAAACTTAATATAGACTTAAAAGTGTTTCGATAAGTTTAAAATGAGCTTTGATACAAAAACGTTATGTCCTAAACATAGGAAACTTAAATTAAAGGAAAAAAATAGAATAATTCAATAATATTTTTTGTAACTTTACTCTACTAAATGATTATTAACTTGATTCCGGTTTGGCGTCCTCCACCTCTCTTGTCTTGATCAATCAGTCTATTTGGTATTCAAAATAGAGCAAATTATTTTCTAAATTCTCCTAATTTTCTTCTGTTTATCTCTCCTACCATTCCCTTTTACAATACATATTTATTTTATACAATTCAGATTATCTTTTTCATACTAAACAGATTATATTTCTAAATATGTCTCAAGTACACGTATTTGGTTTTTTTTTTGCAGTTAGACGTACATGTAAAACCATTTCAGGTAAAAGTATATTTCAATTGATTCCGCGAGGAAAAGGGGTATCTGAAAGCTCTTTTACACAATGTCATGTCAGACAATCTAACAGCTATATTCAGATACGCGCTGAATGTAAACTATATAGCATTATTAGATCTCCTATCTCTTAAAATGTATTTATTATCTTATATAAGATATGTTATCACGATAATATGACGAAACACAAAAGGGGCCGCGGTGGCCGAGTGGTTAAGGTGTCCCGACACTTTATCACTAGCCCTCCACCTCTGGGTTGCGAGTTCGAAAGCTACGTGGGGCAGTTGCCAGGTACTGACCGTAGGCCGGTGGTTTTTCTCCGGGTACTCCGGCTTTCCTCCACCTCCTAAACCTGGCACGTCCTTAAATGACCCTGGCTGTTAATAGGACGTTAAGCAAAAACAAAACCGAAACACAATACAACATAGAATTATAATTTAACTCATTCCGTTATAACAATTATACACAACGAGCAAAACTTTTCTTTCAAATAATTTTGTTATGTGTGTGTGTATTTCAGCACAAATTGCATGAAACTTGTAGAAGAAATAATCTGATACTTTCTCAATTAAGAAAAGTAAAATAAGCGTCTACATTGTATATCATCTATTGTTAAACGTACATGTAGTGAATGAGCGAATAGTGAAAATTGGAGATAATATCTCATTTACATATTTAAATGATAAATATGCTCATTTAAATATGATTTCAAAATTTGGGCATAGTAAAATTTAAAAAAATTTCTGGGGTCTGATCTAGCCCACCATCCTCCCTTTGGTGCCATTCCTATAAAGGACTACTTACAACCGGAAACCAGAGTGAAGTCTGATTTACATATTTGTTACTGTTAATCTTAAAATGAATTATAAAACATTAACCAAAAGAATATGTCCGGAGTTATATATGCGCATAGAGTACAAAATTCACTATTGGAATTTTCCTCACTACATGACAGTTGGTAAGATGCAGAAATACTTATAAGGAAATCGTTTGCTTTCAAACGTTAGGTGAACGTTACTATACGTATGCTTAAGAATTTTATTGAATATAATGAAACACTGCTTTCTGAACGCAGATAGACCCAGAAATCTAATTTTCAAATGTACAGATTTTGATATTATATATGTACCCTTTGTCTGATCTTCCATGAAATTAGTAAATTAATGTATTTTTAAATCATTAGGTTTGCACACCAACGCTATCACGAATGTTTTGCCTCATATATGAAGGCTGCTAAATAGTGGGATTAACGTCTCCAAACGAGACCAAGTGTGGTTTGAACACAGTTCCCTTGTAGTTAAGCTTCTGAACTCTGACCCCTATCTGAGAGAGTGTCCTAGGCTCGGCTATAACCGGAACAAGGACGTCAATCAACCCCTCTCTGAGTATAATGATGATCGTTATAATTCCAACTTTTAACTTAACTTTAGAACAAATGTCGTGTTATGTTATGACCACCGGTACAGTTGAAAGTTTCTTTTATATTAAATTCAATTCGACTTTACTGGAATCGGACTTTTATAACCACAACTGTATTTTTATATATAAATGTATTTTACCTACACATATCGTCATGAAAACATCACCCATTGTCGCAATGATCATCCCTAAACGTCGTGTTACGGTAACGCGACTTAAATACATGTACAAGGTCAAGTGATCTCAGGTTTTCGGTCTTGATTTCTTTCTTTTACAGCCCTCCCCACAGGAAAGTTATTGCTTTGCCCAATGGACTATTGTTATGTACGTATGGTTATTGAACACATATTCGGACATTATGTAAACGTGTTCCAAGCGTGCAAAATAAGGTAAAGTCAACACAAATTATCATTCTAAATGCTGTACAAGGCTCGTCGTTTCAAGAAAACAGGACAACGTAACTATTCGGACATCGTTAAATGACCGACTTAAATTGTCCAAACACTTAACTTAACTCTTTCACCCCTCATTTCATTTCTCTGCATACAAATACAAAATAACTTGTCTACGCGCATGGTATTATCACCAAAATGATTCAAACTGATATCATTTTGTTATCTGTGCTGAAACACATTAGTTCGTTCATTTATTTCACCAGCAGTTTTATATCATAAGCACCAGCATTTAAACTATGCCGTTTATCTTTATTTTTAAGATATTTCTTGTTTATTATTTTACTGAGCTCCTGCAAACTGTCAGACTGTTGGTATGGTAGATATATGCCATTTTGTGATTTCGTTATTTCTCCCAAAATAACGATATTTATTGCCCCGTCAACATCGTCTTTTCGCATCGCCGAAACGAAATAACGAAAAAGCGAGAAAAACTCGCAGGACGTTTCAGCCATCATATGTTGGGCAGTTATATCCCGAACAGTTGTTACTTGGTATTTGGTACATATTAACCTAAATATGTTGAAGAACACTTTAACCTGCCATTGTAAAATTATTTTATGGTATTACTCATTTGATCATATTGTTTTTTATGTATAAGTTACATTGACAGGCGAGAAAACATTCGCCTGACCGCTGAATACAACCCATACTTCCTGACCTTTTACTTTTCGTTAAATATATTTTAACTTATGTTTACATTTTGCATAGGAAACCAAAAAAAACGGACAGGCGACCCCATACCTTTATTTCGAATCTCGATCGCCTAGGTTAATGGCGAGTGTGTCAGGGTACCATGGAGCCACCACAGGCGCTTGCATAGAAAATGCGATTTTCAAAAAAAAAAAAAAAAAAAAAATGATATGACAGTCGTATCTGTTGTTAAGCTGTTCTGTATTACACAGTACACATACCACTGATATCATATTTTTTTTAATTCTCATTTTCTATGCAAGCACCTGTGGGAGCCACCCGATCACCATAACGCTGTCATTGTTAATGTGTCCCGTGAGTTCATTAGTTATACGATATGTCCTTGTGTCGCTTTAATATGTTTTTAATTTGATGACTTGACCCAAATGTTTGTGACAATCTCCGTTTTTTATCATATTAATTCTTTTCATAGTGACAATGGATACACGGTTGGATAACTCTGTTTTGTTATCGAGCTCTTTGGTATGCTATTACCATTCTCATTAAAATGTTCAGCTTCATGTTCTATCTATTGAAATTTGAATAATTAATTGTATCCCGAAGATATGCTATCGAGCTCCGGAATTATAATTTAAATCTAACTTCCTGTCTTGTAAGCGATCACTATATTAAGACTCGGTAGTTATGTTTTAATAGGTTTTAATAGGATAATAATGGACGCGGGCATTACTGCCTCTGAATCCACATCAGAGATGAAAGACAACAAATGTTTGTTGTTTGTTGTCGATAATGTTTGTTGTTTGTTGTCGTCAGGTCGACATATTTCTGTACCGTGTGTGTTATTGCGTCCATACTTTTGAAGTGCGGTGTATCCGCTGTTTGCTATACGTAGCTTCTTTAAAGAAATTCAAGATGTTTTGTATATCATATCATTCAAAAATATATTCATTTGTGCTTATTACATTTTATGTCTGTTGATACAGGTGACGAAGAACTAATTTCAAAGGAAATGGGAAAATATTTTGGACGCCATTGTTAAGGAACCACCGTGAATCCACCACGATGAATGTCCAGAGTGTTCGATATCAAACGAGGACATATTTGTTACTGGTGCTACTTGCGTTTTGCCTTTTAAAAGCTCTGACCGTGGTCATATCAAGTGACTCAACTGAGTATGTTTCATACTCTGAATATAATTATCCGTTAGAAATGAATTTCACAGAAATTGGAATGAAAGAACAACAACCTCCTCCGGAAGTCATAAATCCACATCCATTTCAGTATATACATTTTAAAAAGAAATGTCATTTCAAGGAAGGAAGAAAAACGTCACTTCTGGTTTTAGTGAAGTCTTCTTCGAGCAATTTCCATTTGCGTGAAGCTATTCGAAAGACATGGGGGAAGTTAACGGAGGAAGATAACGTTGAAATTCTGTATCTCCTCGCCTACCGCGCGGACCAGCAATCGGGACGTTGATCAAGAAGCTGCGATTTATGGCGATATTGTACAGGAAAATTTTGCTGATTCATACATGAACAATACGTATAAAACTATTATGGGCTTTAACTGGGCTAATAATTACTGTGACCAAGCCACACACGTTATTTTTGTTGACGATGATCATTATTTACATTTACCTACCGTTCTGAATTACATAGAGAAAGTGGGCATATCAAGCGGTGATGACCTTATGATTGGGAACTTGGTATCAAACGGTGTGCCGTATAGGGACAAATCCTCAAAATGGCATCTCTCTTTTGAGCAGTATCCCTTTGATAGACTACCGTTGTATTTGGCAGGAGCTGCGTTCCTGATGACTCGTGAAACAGTAAGGAAAATGTCGGTTGCGTTTCCACATGTAAAATATATGGGAATAGATGACTTGTACCTAGGCATAGTGGCACGTAAGGTACGTATAGAACTACGTCACGAGCGTACATTTGTCATACCACATTATCTAATGCACACAGACCCCTCACAAATGGTTTATGGCGAATTCAAGCAGTTGGAGGCCTTCAAAATAGTTCATCGTTTCCTCAAGTATTCTCAAACAGTGAAAATGTGTGCTTTTACTTGGAAGTGTCAGTTTGCGTTTTTGGTTTAAAATCTAAATACTTCCACTGGACTCAATCTCCGATGTTTTCTACTTTCCTGGATAATATTATGGCAAACTTGAAGACTTTGAAACCGCCGTTTTGTGGGGGGAAACAAAAAGATTACATGTAGTTTGATTCTTTGGTGTGCAACAGATGAATCAAGAGGTTGCCATACCGTTTAATTGGCTGGTTTAGAACTTGATTGTCTCATCAGCTTGGCGATTGGTCAGGGTATATCCCAAAGATGCAAATAGCGAATCATAACCCCCGGCTAATCGAGGATGGTTGGATTCGATCATAGACAAAAACACAGGAACATTCGTCAAATAGTTCAATTTGTGAGAAATGTATACATTCTTCACACTATCAATGATCCCCTAGTCACCAATTGAAACGAGTTCTTTTTATAATAAATCTATTACGTGTGCCTCATGTCTCTTTAACTATATTGGCGTCCAACACCACACCATTGTTTCAGACGCTATCCACTGGCGGTTTAAATGTCATCGCTTAAATGGCGTCATTGAAAATAAGTCCATACATGGGCGTCGAAATTAGGCCCTTCGCTACTAGTAATGATTATGAAACAATATTTCAAACCCGATTAAACGAGGACGAAATATAAACAAAACAATGGATTTGTATGAAGAAATAATGGCCTTCCCTTTATGCGAGATGCATGCGTATTGTGAGTGTGTGTGTTTTGGAGTCTGCGGTATGGTCGTTTGTTTTTCCTTGTGATAGAGCAGAACTAATGCCGACTTTATAGTGCTACCTCGATGAAACGTACTACCGAAAACTCCCAGCAGTACAATTCACCCAGTCACATTAAATTGAAACTGCTGCCCCAAACAATGCACCACTACTTCTCCCAAATCATTCACCACTGAACACAGAACTGTTTTAAAGCCAATTGGATGTTTTTCAACCAAACAGGTTCCACTTATACAATTAAATCTCTTATTGAAATTTTAATTATTTTGTATCATTTTGATCCTTGAAAGTGTGTAGATAATGTAAAAAGATACAAGAGAGCAAATATTCATCATGACCACAACTCATCATTATCACAAATACAGGATTTTACCAACATCGACAAGATCTATGTTACGGGGTCTGAAGGAAATGACATGTGAGGTAATTAAGAAATTGAAAATATGTATCACCTAAATATACTAAATAGTACTGTCAAACCTGCATTAAGCGGTCATCCCAGAGACCAACAGAAATTGGCTGCTTAAGACAGGTGGCTGCTTAACCCAGGTTCACAAGAAACAACAATATAGCGTGTTGCCCAATCCTTTTGTCAACAATGTTATTGATTTTTCCTTATTATTATGCATTTGTTTATACATCTATGTTGATGTTGCCAATAAAATATTATGAAATGAAAAACAACAACACACGTTTTCATGATTTTATTGCTTCTTAAATCTGCAATTGTAGTTTGCTTGCTATATTTTACATATAGTTTGTTGTGTTCAGCCTCAGCTTTCATAATAGCATTCGGCATGTCTGTGTGACCTTTCTGACAATAAAAGATTTAATTTCATGTAGTGTTTGTTTTACATCACAGTAACTCAAATCTAGTCCATATGTTGTATCATCATCAGAATTATCAGAAGCATCAGAGTGATTTTCAGTATCAGTAATTTCCAGGACATCTGAGACATGGACTATAGGGCGATCCCAGTCAAATTCTACAGTATCAGCATCACACATATCCAAATCAGGGATGTTGATAATTCAAATGGCAACACAACTTGTGACAATTTCAACATAGATAGTGGTAGATCTACCCCCTCATCAAAATCATCATCTGTAATCAAATTCTCATCATCCGTATTCACACTCCAGTTGAGGACCGAGTCGGGCCCACACTTACGAAATCACTTTGTAATTGTGTCACTGTTGACCTCCTGCCATGCCTGATGTATCTAGCAAATTACATCAAGTATAGACGTTTGTTTCAGCAGAGCTTTCCCTGTTGTCTGCCCATTTCACTAAGCACGTGTCTCAAATGCTATAGCGAAAAAAGAAAAATCGAGCCCCTGGGTTGGGATTAATAGTACATGCATGTTATATAAGATACTCTGAAAAAAATCATATCCTTGTAAGTGACAAAATGTCTGAGTACGCTCTAAGGAAAGATTGGACAACAGTGCTAAAATGTCTGAGTGCGCTCTCTTGAAGGATTGGGCAAATGTGCCAAAATGTACGAGTACGTTCTCAAGAAGGATTAGACACCAGTGCCAAAATGTACGAGTACGCTCTAAGGAAAGATTGGACAACAGTGACAAAATGTACGAGTACGCTCTAAGGAAAGATTGGACAACAGTGCCAAAATGTACGAGTACTCTCTCAGGAATAATTGGACAACAGTGCCAAAATGTACGAGTACGCTCTCGGGAAGGATTGGACAACAGTGCCAAAACGTACGAGTACGCTCTCAGGAAGATCGGACAACAGAGTCGAAATGTCCGATTGCGCTCTCAGGAAGTATTGACCAACAGACGAACCTAGCGTGATATAATTATTAAGAATTGTCAAACTTAATCGTCTCTTAAACTCTGCCTTTAAAATGAATTATCTTTGTAGTGGCGGGAGAGTTTGGTAGATAGGGATTACCAATCACCTGCATTGTAAGCCTTTTATTACATTTTTTGTTACACTGTCTATACACTTCTTTAATACATACAATATCAATATACACGTGCGAATGTATCAATGTCTAAATTAGCATTATCTGGTATATCTGACTTTATAAGTACGTTATTTAGTCTCTTATGTATATTGAATCATTTGCATATATCGTAGAGGAGCAAAACAAATTTAATTAAATTGCAGATAAGCTGTATTGAGATTGAAATTGGCTTAAGACAGAATTTTGAATAAGAAAGACTTCCATGTGACACAAAAGACAAGAATTTAAACCAAACACTAAAATATCGTAAACGACTGGAAATAACAAGTTGTATCTTAACTGTGTTTATCTGTGAGAGTACCTATTGTTGCTGTAATTATATGTTGGTTCTCTATATTTTTTTTGTCCCAATACTAGTACATTGTATTAGCTGGCACGAGCTAATGTTACTTGTTAGTATGCATGCGACGTTAAAGTTTCTTGTATCATGTATCATGAAAAAAAAGAGAATTAAGTTGCGCACATATAAAGAAATCAGCCCACATCGGATTAGTATTTTTGACGTAGTAATTTATTAAGGATCATGTACTCGATACTCATGTATACTTTATTTCTAGATGCTACATAAGATTTAATGAATGTTTCTGAATGCGATGAGACCAGAATAAATTACCATTAATTCGCACAGAGAAATATGTTTCTAACAGCTGTATTTGTATTAAGGAATTGCCAAATATATATCATTTCTTTGTATAT